>NC_033800.1:80586288-80609458 GCF_001876935.1 Asparagus officinalis
ACACGGATCAGTTTGGCACTTGGGCATTCATTACGTCTTTTTTCTATTTTGTGTATTTAGTTGTCTTGTTGACTTGTACGCTTCGCTGATTGATGAGTGCGAGCTGACTGATGAGCGTGTTTGGTCACTTGGAGCTAACCGACGTGCACGGGCTGACTAATGAGCGTGTTCGGTCACTTGGAGCTGACCGACGCGCGCGAGCTGACTGATGAGCGTGTTCGGTCACTTTGATCTGACCGACGCGCACGAGCTGACTGGCGAGCATGTTCGGTCACTTGGGGCTGATCGCCGCGTTCGGTCACTTGGAGCTGACCGAAAAATGCGGGCCACTCGTGTTAGATCCTAGAGGGGGGTGATTAGGGTCTTATGCTAATCTAATCCCGATTAAATTCTAATTAAAATTATATTGATTAATTTGTTCTTGCAAGAATGATATGAGATAGATATGAGCAATAATAATATGAATAGCCACAAATAAAATATACACTAAACAAAACACAAACAAACGATATGTTTACGAGGTTCGGTCACCACGACCTACGTCCCATCTCCTCACCTCGAGGAGATCTCCACTATCACAATCCGGTTTGGAAGCCGGAACTTCTACACACTCGGTTTACAAGTTTACCGAAAACTTTCACACAACAAATACTATGCAATCACACTTTACACACTAAGTGTAGGAACCTAGCCCGTGTCCTCCTCCTCAAGTGCTCGGATGCAACCTCTCCCTAGGTTCATCAACCGACGCCACTCCTATTGGATTCAACCCCGTCTCACGCCTCACATTTCTCTCGGTGTACAAGTGTATTACAAGTGATACTCACAATAATGATTACATACAATGATTTGTTCTCGATAACAAATGAGAACACAATGAAGCTCACACTCACTAAATCACACACCACTACCCATAATATATAGTATGGAATATTAAGCTCAATACAGTGTGTGTGATAATAGTGAATAAAAATACGTAACTCAATAAATATAACTAAGATATAAAAATGAAGTTATAAGCTATATGAAAAGATGAGTTAGGAAAACTTCTCAATAAACAATAGGAACAATAGAGGATGATGAGGATAGGATCCTCAGTTGAATTGAAGACCTCTTCTTGTTGTAGAAAACTTCTTTTGAAACAGATAATCAGAATCAGCTTAAACACCTCTTTAAACACACTTAAACTTTTGTTAAAACTTTACTATAAAAACAAAACTTGGTGTGTAGAAAGAGAAGAACAATGGGGTATTTATACCCACTCAAAATATCAGCCAAAACCAACTTGAAAAGATCAAAATAGCCCCAGAGAATCAAATCAAAATATAGCCGTTGAGAAAGCAATGATAAGTTCGGCGGTCGACCGTGGAAATATCGCGGTCGACCGCGAAGCACAAAAAATACTGAAAAAGAACTTTAAAAGGTGGCGGTCGACCGCGAAAGTCTCTGGATGGAGCCACGGTTGACCGTCATGGTCGACCGCGAACAAATAAAAGCCATACTAAGAAAATTAACTATTGGCGGTTGACCGTGACGGTCGACCGCAAACTGATACATGGCAATATACAGGTTTTGGGCTGATTTTAAAAATACGTTAAAAATATCAAATCAATTCCAAAAATAGTAAAACTTTGGGGAAAGTTTCTAATTGATAAAATAAACATGTTTGAGAAGGAATTTTTGGAAAAGCAATTTTCGTTTGTGAAAGCCCACTGTTTTTAAAAAATGTTTATAAAACCTATTTTTCGCGAACATGAAAATTGAAATATAACTTGTAAACTTGTATGTATATTTCATGCATACATTATATATATATAATGAAGTATGAATGAGCTGTAAACATGAAATAAAAACTATTGTAATAAAGTTTGATGAAAAATCATTTATATGATAGAAAACGTCAAATCTGTGTTGTGTTTACATATTGAGCTTTGATAGAAAACGTCAAATCTGTGTTGTGTTTACATATTGAGCTTAAATATAAACATACAATATATGTAAGAAAACTACTCTTATACCTAGGTAAATGCACACACATAAACTTGAATCTTTAACTCTTGATTGTCGTGTGTTGAATTACCTGAAAAGAGAGAGACCAAATAACGGAAACTAGAAAACACATTAGCTATAAATTGTTTGACAAATCATCATCAAAACTATAGGGCCAATAATCTCCCCCTTTTTGATGATGGCAAACAATTTATTTAATGGTTCGAAATACATATTGATAAACCAAA
This sequence comes from Asparagus officinalis, assembly GCF_001876935.1. Taxonomy (NCBI): domain Eukaryota; kingdom Viridiplantae; phylum Streptophyta; class Magnoliopsida; order Asparagales; family Asparagaceae; genus Asparagus; species Asparagus officinalis. Next base: position 80,588,526 of record NC_033800.1, read on the forward strand.
TAAACCAAACATATATAACATGAATAAACCATATTAACATGAATAAATAAACCATATAACCACACATCATTACATTCCATCAATATGAATCAATATGAATAAACCATTAAACTGAACATCAGTATGTAGATTTTCACCCCTTTGACAACATCAAAAAAGGGGAAAAGGAATATATATAGGAGCAACGCTCCCCCTGCATTCAAGTACAGATAATAAACAAATATATGGCCAAAGCTCCCCCTGTCAATTTGCATAAATGACATAACAAAAAGAACATATATATATATATATATATATATAGGAGCTACACATCCATAAGCATCCATAACCAATTTAACAAGCTATTAAGACCATAAACACAGGAATCAAAAGTCAAACCAAACTTTTCACACAAAGCATCCTTAATACATGTTTTCACAATACATAGTTCATAGATATAGTCATAAGCTATCACAAGCACAATAAACAGAAATAGTTCCACAATATCACATAATTTTCAAACACAAAACGTAGAGTTATTACAACTCAAAATAAAACATAAGTATCCAGTTTTAGTTCAACAAAAATAAACTCGATAACATCAAGAGTCAATCACCACCATCGTCAGATGCAGAGCTGGAGCCAGATCCCGAACGAGATGCAGATCCTTCATCAGAGCCCTCTCCTGAACCAGAGTCAGAGCTAGAAGAGGGATCTGGAATCCCAAGAGACTGACGCTGATAGCTGAGAATAGTACTAATGTCCTTCTGAATACTTGATACCTGAGTCTCAAGATGATCCAGTTGGACGAAGACCTCAGAAGCTAAAATAGAAGAAGCTCTAGAGCGAGATCGGGAAGATGATGGTATAGTGGGATCAGATAAGGAGTCAGAAATAGAAGAAGCTCTAGAGCGAGATCGGGAAGATGATGGTATAGTGGGATCAGATAAGGAGTCAGAAATTTGCATACGGGAGAGAGAAACTCTATCAAAATATTCCTTACTCGGGTCAACTTTGGGTTCATTGGTCAGAGCAACACCGAAGTGTTGGAGAATAATGGTGATGACGCAACCAAAGGGTAGAAATTTGTAATGCTTACATGCCACGTTTTTAAGGAAAACATTTGCCCAATTCACTTTTATCTTGGCAAAAATAGCATATACAACATTGACTTTATCAGGAGCAAAATGGTCAAAGCTACCGGTCTTAGGAATAAGATTCTAAGCAACAATACGAGCAATGATTTTAGCAGTGGGATTAAGTGATTTGTTGTTCATAGGGTAGGTGCAACCGGGTTTAAAATAGAATCGTTCACAACCTGATCGGTGTGTTCGATAGACATGAGCTCAACGTCACTTGACGGGATCTTAAGGATTCCCACAAGTTCGTCGACAGAAAATGTAATAGGAACATTTTTAACAGATGTACAGATGGTTTGAAGACCATCAGCAGAAGTGGTGATAGACAGATTTGCATAAAACAAATAAACAAGAAATGGATAATACGGAACCTTACGTTACACATCAAGCAAATCATGCAAACCAACAGCAGATAGAATTTCATAAATATTGTAGATAGCTAATTCCTCATATTTGATATACCTACTAGGCAGAATTTTCACCTTACAAAGTTCCCTATATTTCTTAACTAGGGGGTTTGTATAGTAGAAAATCCTCATAGTTAGAGGCAATAGATGATGATGAGGAACCAGTATCTGGCTTAGATCTCTTCCTAGGAGGCATTGTGTCAGATAGGATCAACTAGGGTTTGACAGATAAAAATTAGACAGAAATTGAAAATCCTGGATAATGGATAAGACAGATGAAATAGAAACCCTAGAATTGAAATAGAGCACAAGAATGAGAGAGGAGAGATTACCCAACAATTTTCCCAAATGAGAGTGAAGAACTGGAGATCCGCGGTCGATCGACGATGAGAGTGACGGGTGACCGTGGGAAATTCTGAGAATTGGGAAAAATTTCGAATGGGGGAAGATGAAGAGGGTCGGGTCTTAGAGAAGAAGAAGGAGCGGCTTGGATCTGATGTGAATTGAGATCAAGGGTGATGGAAGAATCGGGTTCAGAAAAGTTAGCAACCAGAAACTGAAACCCGATAAGAAAATAAAACCAAAACAAAAATATTCTCTTGCGATCGATCGTGGCGGTCGACCGTAACAATTTCCAAAAACATTTACGGTCTGTCGTGACTGTCGACCGTGAGAGAAATAATATCAAAAGTATTGTAAAATCTGGATTTTTAGAAAATATTCAATTTGGACCTTAAGAGAATTGTTTTATAAGATATATAAATATATATAAAATGTTTTTAGCTATTAAATCGCGAAAATATTTTATTTTAGCTTAATAAAAACAAAATCACCATTAAAACTCAAAAACAACTATAAAACAAAAATCGCAACGATAGTTATGAAATAAAACTTATTTTGGTACCCAAATCATTTTGGTACCACTAAAATTTAGGACATGACCCCTATCGTGTAAATCCAAGGCCCTAGGATGATGAACCCGCTTGGGCGTATTTTGTGCACTGATATGATCAAAACAAAAATCATAAACATAACCCATGCGATTGTATTTTGTGCAATGTAGGGGTTTGAATGGTTTGCGTTGACCGAAATGATTTGCACGTGGTTCATTTGCGAAAATAGATTTTTCTGTAATTATTTTGCAAACTAGAATTTCTTTTTAAATCAAAACAAAACATGACCAAATGACCAAAACGACCACAATAATCATATTTGTACACATGAGCATGTTTATGATTTACACTATGTGTGTGTACATGCGTATGTGATGAAGAGGCTTGATGGGATGCACAATCATGAATAGGCTTGTCAATTTTTTGTGTATTATGACAAAATTGAGCTAAATGGCCTTTAAGAACGCAAATAGAATATTTGTGAATTTGGTCATACATGTGTGCATAGTGAATAGGTTTCTTAGAAGAATTAACATTAAACTTTGCACACAAGTCCAAAGCTTTTTATTATTAGCAATACAAGTGTTTAGTGTTGAATCTATGGTAGATATTCGTTTTCTCATTTGATTCAACTCATCACTGTGCATACAAGCATTGCTACTAGAAGTAGGATAAACATGATTATTCATCATAGATTTTAACTTATCTACTTCTAACATGGCATCACATTTTTCATGAAGCAAACTAGCATTTTCTAATCTTAAATTTTCATTGCATTCTTTAAGAATTATATTTTTATTTGCAATGAAATTAAACTTAATGGCTAGTGTTTCATGAGTGGATTTTATATTTACATACTTACTCTTTACATCAATATAGCAATTGTGTAACTTTTCAAACTCAAGAGCAAGCTCATCAAAAGTAATAATATTATTGTTATCAAGCTTGCATACCTCACTAGGGTTTTCACCTAGTGATAGTGTACATGGAGATGAGGCTTCTTTAGAATTCAAAGTGAGATTTTCCAACGCTTGTTGAATAGCCTCCAAGTCCCCTTGATGTGCTTTTATGAATTTCCATAGGGTGTAAGCACTATCAAAATGAGCAAATTTGTTAGAAAACGATGAGTGCAAAGCACTAAACAAATATTCTAATAAAAGCTTGTTCATATTAAACATTCTCTTATCATCTTTATTCCATTTGGAATTTTCCGAAATGGGAATAATATAAGCATCCTCAATAATTTCCCATAAATCGAATTGTTTAGATTGAACAAAAAATTTGAATCTAACACGCCATTGAGCATAGGGGAAAATATCCAAATGAGGAGCAACATTAATAGTATAACCTAAACTAGATGCATCATATATATCCATAATGATTATATGCAAGAAGCAAAATGCAATCAACACTAGATTAGCATAAAACGATAACTTGAATCTTTAACTCAAGGCGATTAGTCCTTAAATCAAAGGGCACCAAGCTCTGATACCAATTGTTAGATCCTAGAGGGGGGGTGATTAGGGTCTTATGCTAATCTAATTCCGATTAAATTCCAATTAAAATTATATTGATTAATTTGTTCTTGCAAGAATGATATGAGATAGATATGAGCAATAATGATATGAATAGCCACAAATAAAATATACACTAAGCAAAACACAAACAAACGATATGTTTACGAGGTTCGGTCACCATGACCTACGTCCCCGCTCCTCACCTCAAGGAGATCTCTACTATCACAATCCGGTTTGGAAGCCGGAACTTCTACACACTCGGTTTACAAGTTTACCGAAAGCTTTCACACAACAAATACTATGCAATCACACTTTACACACTAAGTGTAGGAACCTAGCCCATGTCCTCCTCCTCAAGTGCTCGGATGCAACCTCTCCCTAGGTTCGTCAACTGACGCCACTCCTATTGGATTCGACCCCGTCTCACGCCTCACATTTCTCTCGGTGTACAAGTGTATTACAAGTGATATTGACAACAATGATTAAATACAATGATTTGTTCTCAATAACAAATGAGAACACAATGAAGCTCACACTCACTAAATCACACACCACTACCCATAATATATAGTATAATAACAAATGAGAACACAATGAAGCTCACACTCACTAAATCACACACCACTACCCATAATATATAGTATGGAATATTAAGCTCAATACAGTGTGTGTGATAACAGTGAATGAAAATATGTAACTCAATAAATATAGCTAAGATATGAAAATGAAGTTATAAGCTATATGAAAAGATGAGTTAAGAAAACTTCTCAACAAACAAGAGGAACAGTAGAGGATGATAAGGATAGGATCCTCAGTTGAATTGAAGGCATCTTCTTGTTGTAAAAAACTTCTTTTGAAACAGATAATCAGAATCAGCTTAAACAGCTCTTTAAACACACTTAAACTTTTGTTAAAACTTCACTGTAAAAACAAAACTTGGTGTGTAGAAAGAGAAGAGCAATGGGGTATTTATACCCACTCAAAATATCAGCCAAAACCAACTTGAAAAGGCCAAAATAGCCCCAGAGAATCAAATCAGAATATAGCCTTTGAGAAAGCAATGATGAGTTCGACGGTCGACCGTGGAAATCTCACGGTCGACAGCGAAGCACAAAAAATACTGAAAAAGAACTTTAAAAGCTTGCGGTTGACCATGACGGTCGACCGTGAAAGTATCTGGATGGAGCCACGGTCGACCTTCACGATCGATCATGAACAAATAAAAGCCATACTAAGAAAATTCACTGCTGGCGGTCGACCGCAAACTGATACATGGCAATATACAGGTTTTGGGCTGATTTCAAAAATACGTTAAAAATATCAAATCAATTCCAAAAATAGTAAAACTTTAGAGAAAGTTTCTAATTGATAAAATAAACATGTTTGAGAAGGAATTTTTGAAAAAACAATTTTCGTTTGTGAAAACCCACTATTTTTAAAAAGTGTTCATAAAACCTATTTTTCGCGAACATGAAAATTGAAATATAACTTGTAAACTTGAATGTATATATCATGCATACATTATATATATATAATGAAGTATGAATGAACTGTAAACATAAAATAAAAACTATTGTAACAAAGTTTGGTGAAAAATTGATTATATGATAGAAAACGTCAAATCTGTGTTGTGTTTACATATTGAGCTTAAATATAAACATACAATATATATAAGCAAACTACTCTTATACTTAGGTGAATGCACACACATGAACTTGAATCTTTAACTCTTGATTGTCGTGTGTTGAATTACCTGAAAAGAGAAAAACCAAACAACGGAAACTAGAAAACATATTAGCTATAAATTGTTTGACAAATCATCATCAAAACTATAGAGCCAACAACTCGGATAATCCTTCTTGACTCGGATGATGACGTTCATCATCTTCTCTTCGTCTCGAGCTACGTGTGGACACCTATAGCCATTTTTAGACGCCTACAATATTTTCTATGAATTTATGTGTAGTGAGCCAGTATGTATTTCTCTTCTTTATATGTTTGGATGATTTTTATCATAATTTTCAAGTATAAAGTGTAACCAACATTGTCTTTTTCATCTTTTGATAATAACAAAATGGGGAAAAGATTAGGTGTGTAATTTGAAAATTTTGAAAATTTTCTTTAGATGAGAGGATTTATTTCAATTGGTGTATTTTTCAAGTGGTTTCATGTTTTTTATTTGCTTTAAATTTTTTTTGAAACACTCAACGCATTATTTTAGGGGGAGTTGTTACAATACATGCATGTTTATAATTTTCATGAATGCATGACTGTAGGGGGAGTGTTGTATATCTTTTTTTTCGCTTGCGTGAAAGTGTATTTGTGCTTATTTTTGTTGTATCTATATCTCAAATATGCATATTTTTTTAGTATTTTAAATTTCAAGTTTGTTATTATCAAAAGGGAGAGAGTGTTAGGACATAGTCCGTATAATATCTCTTGTCTAAGTAATAATAAACTCTTATTTCATACTAATATTTTATTTGAGATGATATAGTACAAGTGAAAATAGGTATACGAAGGTTAAGAAGCAGAAAGATGCAAAAAAAACAGTATTTATGTTGATTTCAGCCTAGGAACCATCGATAGTCAATAGTGAACCATCGATGGTCAAGGCTCATTGATGGTCTACAGTAAACAATCATAGAAATTTTGGAAAGATGATTTCGAACCATCCATAGTCTATAGTAAACCATCGATTGTCACCATGTACCATCGAAAACTCAAAATCAGACCATCAATGATCTACAGGCAACCATCGATGGTGTTAGAGAATTTCGTCAATGGTTGTGAGGAACCATCGATGATGATGATGAATTTTGGTAGGTTTAAGGGCTAATCACAGCAGTTCGTCGATCCCTGTAATCTTCAACTTTCATTATGATTTGGATATATTTTTCCTGATTTATGAGAGGATATATAAGATTGAAAGAGATGATTTTTGGAGAGAGTTTTAGGGTTTGAAAAAAAGACAGCTTTAAAAAAGAATATTCTACATCAAACTCTTTCTCGTCGTGCTTAACAATATCAGATCATCTTAGTGAGAGGAGTTGCCCTTAGAATCAAGATTTACATCGTTCTTCATCCAGCTTCGCTTCAATCTTTTGAAGAACAATTTGCTTATCAAAATGCTGTAAGATATTTCTGTATTTGTGCTTAAACTATTTTTGGTAGTTTCTTTCAAACTTATTTTTACAGTGTACTCAAGTCAGTGATAACTAAGGGTTAGGATTAGCTAGGGATAGGTGTTATTTGTTGTGGAGAGTAAGGTCAAATGATTGGTTTTGTGTAGATCCCAGACTACAGTCTTTATAACCTTACTAAATTTGGTTGTAATTCAGGAGAATTCTTGGCATAGTCAGGAAGTCCCTTCGTGAGAAGGAAGAGTAGGCATAAAATTGTTATCCGAACTACTATAAAAATCTCATGTGTTCCTCAGTGAGTTTTTGGTTTGGTTGTTCACTTTTATTTTTCTATATTTCCACGATATATTCTATGTTTTAGCAAAAAATAAAGCAAACATATTCACCCCCGCATCCCAGACTTGCATCTTAGATCCAACATGTTGTTCTCGTCTGGCTATTGGTCGCTCTCTTTCTTGTGCTGACATTGAAGAGCTTCTTTACCGAACAAGTTCTAGTTGTCTCTCACCTGGATGAGTGACTTCCTGTTGAAGGCGTTGTCTCCTTTCCCACCTAGCTAGTTCTTGGTGTCATTGTTCCACCGACGTTGTTTGCCTACTTTTTGAATATTAATAAATTTGTCTTAGAACTTCAATTAAATATTGTCATTATTTCAGTTTGATTAACAATTACTATAAGAGCAATGCATATCTAAAATATAGTTTACATGGTTCTTAACGTTGAAATATGGAAAATAATGTTAGCAATTTATACGACAATCCTTGAAGTAACTCTTCTTCAAATATTTAATATTTTAAGTACTAACTAGTGCTTTAACCCGTGCTAAGCACGAACTCATCGTGATTCATCTAAATTTAATCGTGTTTCAATCACTCTTATCCGAATATAATTTTAAAGATCAAACGACTCAACCCCTTCGAAACACGTGAACCTCATTCTCACCCACCCCCGCTGAGGTTAGTTACTATGTACTCGTCTAGAAATAATGATATTAAAGAGCATATATAAAGCTATAATTAAAATTAAGATCATTTAAACTAATTTTTTCGTAATAAATGAATAAAATGAAGATAATCAAAATATCTTAAATGCAATTTGAATGAAATTAAAATATAAGACAGTTTAATGTTTAAAAAATATTATTCGAAAATGATGCATCACTAAAAAAGTTCTTAATCAACCAACTAGTCACAGGATGTAATAAGCAAACAATTAAGAAAAGCACTAATAATTTCTAATTAGTTTTTTATGTCTTAATCCTCTTCTTGAAAGTTGAAAGAGCTGGTTTTGTCCATTTCTGCAAAATAAAAATATATTTATTTAGTAAATTTAATATTAAAAAATTATATATTAAAATTAATTAATGTATAAATAAGCCAACCTAATTGTAGCCTTATTTATCCATTGGTTGTAGGTGGGGTTTTAAATATAGAAGAATCAAGTGTAGCAATAGGCAAAACATTAAAATCTTCTTTTTACCTTTGCTATTAGTGGTAGATATTAGTGTGGATAACTCTGGAGTTAATTCAATAGATTTTATCAATGGTACCATCCTAATTCAATTCAATTATTTTCTCATCCTATAATAATAATACATTTGTTTTAGAATGACATGTTAATAATTTAATTTTTAAAATAACAAAACTAATATTATATTTAGCAAACATATTCTTCTTCAAATTTTTATCAAAACTATTTCTAGGCGTCGATAAGTCTTGAATATTTTGAATTGATTGACTGTCATCGCTATTAACTTGCATCATATCGAGTGATTTTTTATCCTTTGATAAAAATAAATTTAGTATTAGAGCAATGAATACATTGCATACAATCGAGGAATATAATTTTATTAATACGGTTATGAAAATATTACATTTCCATCAATTAGCAGTAACAATCCGTTGAGTTTTGCATTGTCAACATCATCATCAATGATTTTAATAACCGTGTAGTCTTCAATGTATTTACTTTTGTTAAACTCTATGAGCTTGAATACCATATTTCTACTAGTTAATCTTTTGATTGCAAGTGGAATCTCCTTGTTGTCTAGATCTTGTTTAAGCAAATATACATTAATTTTCAATTTCATCTATTAAATTGAAAACATATTAAAACTTTAATATAATTCTGACATAATTTATCAAACCCGGCGAAGATACTAATTCTGTAGGATTAATTTCATTAGACGAAGAACGTCATGATGGAATATTACAAATATAGTGATGCCTACTCTATCCGTCATTTGTAAGGTAAGTTTGTATCTAAAGTTAAATACATATTCGTGTTATATATTAATTATTCCATTTAATTTTTATAAATTTTAAATAATTGATATTTATAAAAATTATAACATCATGTTTACCTTTCTTCTACACATTTAATTTCTTTTTATAACGATTACAGTAAAGAGCCTCATTGATCTCTTTCAACTTGTTATTGTAATCAGTATGAGAAAGATATCGCCAAACCAACAGCTCCTCAATTCCCATGATTTTGATCCAAAATTATGAAAATTTAAATATTATTTTAATTAATGAAATGTTTTAAATAACCAAAAATATATTTTAAAATATTTTAACTGCTATAATTTTTTTAAAAATAAATAACATATTTTAAAAAAAATTTAATTACTGTAATTTGAATTTTTTTGAACATGATCTAAATTAGGTAATTAAATTAAGTAAGATTTAGCACTTTAAGTTGGTATCTTGTATTTAGTAACATTTGGTAATTTAATATTTAACTTAAATTTGGCATTATTTTAGAAATACTTTGAAATTGAAATAACTTGAAATAATTTAAAAATTTGTGAACATAATCTCAATTAGGTAGTTAAATTAAAGTAAAGTTTGGTAATTTAAAAGTTACTACTTTCTTGGCATTATTTAATTTATTTTTTACTAAAATAAATTTTTACAACTTCTAAAATATTGATATTATTTTATTGAAATTATAATTTTTACCCAAATAATTTTTTTACCAAATATACAAATTACAATAGAATTGTTGTAAAAATTTAAAAAACCAAAAATAAATTTTAATTGCTAAAAAATTTTAGAAAGCCAAATACATATATTTATTATGAATTTTTTTAGATTATTTTAATTAAAAAATATTATAAATAATCAAAAATATATTTTCACAACTATCTAAATATGTCTTAAAATCCAAATTAATTTTGTAAATTAGTAAGGGAGCGTTTGGCAGCTGGAGCATTTTTGTCGTTTCTGTTTATTTTAAAAAAAATAATAAAACACGTTTGGTGAACGTGGTGTTTTTTGGGCTGACCCTTTATAGAGCCCAAAAAATAAACGTGTATCTCAAAACACCAAAAAGGTGTTTTGAGATCCCGTGACTTCTTTTTCCCCCAAACCTAAGCTGATCCCCTTTTCTCCCCCTCAACCCTAATAGCCGTCACTGCTACTCCGAATCGTCGCTAGGTGCCCTACTTAGAACAAAAAAGGAGAGAATCCTTCTGTATTGCTGTTGTGCCTGTGTTCCAAGACGTTGTGACGTGTCAACAGCAATGTGATTTTTCTCAGCCGCCTCCGGTGTTGCCTCACGCGCCGCCTATCCGGATGTTAGGCTCAAACACTCAAGTCATTTGTAGACATGCATTTAATCGCGCTATTTTACAAAGAGAAAGAAGCCACTATAATGTACAGGCGAGTAGATTCGTGGCTCTGTTAGACATATGTTGATACGCGGACTGTGCACTCTCTATCTTACTTCACTAAAAAAGAATGAGTCATGCTCCCGGGCATGTAGTAATGCTAGACGCCCAGATTATCCACGTTCTGTGTCCTTGTAATGACCTTTACTGGTTGATTGATTTGTTCCATGTTCCAGGTTCTCGCTATTTTTTGGCCTAGTGGGGGTGCTCCAGCTGTTGCAGTCCCCCCCAGTTCTACTGAAGGATTCTATTGTGACATTGATGTTAAGGGTTTTCAGAGATTTAATAGACTGGTGGTATGTAAAAGAATGTGGATATTTCGCTGATGTTGTGTATGCTAAATCATAATGATAGTTTATGAAACTGCAGATTAGCTGGGACTCTGTCAATGCGATGAGTGCAGACCTTCAAGGTTATTTCTTTATGAGGCTTTTTGTATTATAATCCTCTTCTGCTGTGTGGTAAGTCGCATGCTGTTTTAGTTCATCTCATCTGTCGACACTCTAAGGTTCTAAACTTTACCATCTTTGTAATCACATGTATCAACTTGAATGTTATCCAGACATGCATTGTTTGGCTTTACCGGGGGAGTCAATTTATGGGTTTTTGCTCAATCAAACAGTGAATTATGCAGAATATTTGACCTTGACTCATCCGAAAAGTTACATCCTGATTACCCACTCCACTATCATTGATACAAGGTAGAATATATCCGGAAGGTAGCACATCCAACAGTTTACTTTTGTAGCAATGATACTTCATGATTCTGTCCCCCTTGTTTTTCGTTGAATCTAGTTGAGCAAGTAGTGCCAGTAAAGAATGTTATGCACGTAAGTAGATCTATTTTAGGCGATTAAAACTCCAATGTATTTCACTCTTAAGTTGAATAATAATATCGTAGGTTAAGATTTGATCACATATAGTAATTAGACTATAGTCCTCTGACCGAGAGAAAGAGGTGTGGGGAGTGCTTCCGTTACTCCACGAACCTAAAATGTATGTAACATGAATATTTTCTTTCATAATGCCTTGCTCATATAAAGGAGGGTCGTAGTAATTAGTGGTCACGCCTGCTTATGCTAATCGTAATGCCTTTAAAGCTAAATATAAGATATGTTGATTAATCTACTTCTTGCAAGAATGGTAATAAGATAGATATGAGCAGAGGAGATATGAATAAGCAAAAATACCGATATGTACAGATTATCTCTTACAAATAATTGACTGGAGCGACAAGCATTTGAACAACAAACAGTGATGAGATGAATTGTTTAGAAGAGATCTTGTGTTATTGTCGGATGAAGAACTTCAGACTGCAACTAGCATCATACGTCCCTAGGTCCGCTCTCATCACCTTTTCCAAAGACGCTAGTAGAATCCTCTGGACTATACTCAACATATCAGGTCTGTGCATATGGTATGTAACTTCTATAACACACTCTGAGGACTTTTACGGACATATCATCAGCGAGACAATACTTATTAGCAGCAGAAGAACTAATGCATTATCTTATCATCGTGGTTAATCACATCTGAAGTGTTGGGAACAGCTGGGCATCGTCGTACTCCATTCGCTCTCAGGTGCTACGCTGGTTCGATGCGACAACCCGGTGGCGTAGTGGTCATGAACCTCAAGCTGTGCTGAGCTCCATTTGGGGTCCATCGCTGTACCGCGATCATCATTCAATCCAAGAAATCGGCCACTCTATTTCTAAATCTTGGATTTGAACTTCGTCTCATCTCTGAGTCTTCACAAACTAGTATCATCCTTTCTGCTGTTATACTCATGGAGTATACTAGTCTACGACTATGCTCGTATATCTTTCGCGTATAAAATGAATGGATGGTAGAATACAATTATGTGATGATCAACCAACAACAAATGAGAAGCACAACATATCAATTAAGTCTATCAATTTGGTATTGCTACACTAAATCACACGTCGGCATCGTTACACCTCCGAAATCTCAAATAATTAGCTTATGGCGTATCTGCAGAAGATACTTAAGCTTATAATATAGTTGTTGGCTGCATACATACTTATGTTTGAATGAAAACATATAGTACCAACTCATATAATATATAGCTAAATAAATTAAACACAATATCAACAACGAAAGCTGATATAAGGAAGAGTTTAGAAAGCTTCTCAATAAAGCAAGAAAGTAGTAGATGAATGATTCCAATAGGAATTGAAAGCCACTCTTATGTAGAAAACTTCTCTTGAAGTAGATAACGAAAATTAGCTTAACATCTCTTTAAACGCCTCTTAAACGCTTTGTTAAAACTTCTTGTAAGAACACATAATTTCTCTGTGTATTATCATCCATTAGATTACTTATTATTAGATACAAAATGTATTAATGGGATTTCATTCCTTTGTTATGAGAGAGAGATAGTGGCAAGTGAAGACGATATTTATACCGATTACACTTTTAGGAGAACTCGTATCTGTTTCATGACAAAAAACACAATGGCTTCGAATAAGACGCAAAAGCCCGCAGGTTCTGAGAGGAATAAAATCATGTAACTAAGTCCCTAGTATGGACATATGACCATCATACTAATTCTATTAGTGAGTGTTTCAGCGCCTGCGGCTCTTCGATTGGAATGGTGCTAAATGGCCTGTGTTCGGGCAATATTCTAGCAGGAAGCTAGACAAAACCCCATAAAATCTATGGCTGTTAAGGTTGTGTAAATACACATAGATGGCCTGACTAAAAGGTCAAGAATCATGGCTAGGCGACAGTTCATGATGCACTTTTTTTCCTTTGAGGCTTTTGGGTCCGTCATACCAATATGTCTATTGTTTATACTGCTCGGAATTGAGTCAGCGGGCGTCGTCTATCTTTACCAGCACTGTGCAGAAAACAATAAATATACACTGAGATACAGACTATTAGAAAATTTGTTGTCAGGCGGTCGCGATAGCTCTTGTTGTTTCTTGGCGCGGTCTGACCGCTTAAACAGACACAGTATGAAAACCTGTATTTGGTTACGATTTGAAAATACTGTTAAAAATAGGGCAAATCAATTCAAAAAATAAACATAACATACTTTGGGAAAAGTTTCTTAAATGCATAAAATGAACATTTAGATAAAGGATCAAGTTTGATTGGAAACATATAGAACTTTATTTGCAAATACTACTCAAAAGATGATTAAATTTTTGAAGAGAGTGTTAACCTGTAATCTCTGTAAAGTACGACAATACTGAAAATAGTTTGATATCTGAGAGTTCATATAGAGACGCAGTAACTTTATAGTAATCACGCTATACATAATATACCTCACTATGAGCCTAGCGGCGCTGACGGTTACCTATATGATAATATAGTATATATAAATCATGGCATATATTATATGTATATAATAAAGTATGTATGGAGGGTACATAACCACAGTAATATAAGGATTTGTAGAATATGTTGTTTAGGAGGAGATAGTTGGGAGTCTGACATAATCAAATGTTGGATTAGTGATATATGTGATTGGTTGCAAAAAAAATCGTGTTAAGTGTACCGCCTATTATCTCGGAGCGCGTCTTAAATTAACATACAATATATGTAATGCAAATAAGCTACTTCCCTTATACCCGTATGGTAACAACTCCAATTATGTGACACACAATCATATGTATCTTCGACATCTATCTGTAATGTCTTCGTATTGCTGACGTGATGTTTGAAGAATACTGTAAAGTAAACATAACACAAGACAAAAAAATCTTATCATGAATAGTATTTACGACGATAAATTGTTAGACCAAATCATATCAAAAACTATAGGGTCACAATACTTTTAAATGAAGAATACCGCAACCAGTTTCGCTTTGATGATGGCAAACAACACTTATAATTTACTATGCATATACAAATATATACTAATAAACCTAAAGGATTAATATATAATGAATTAAAGCTATATAAGATCAATTTACGATCTATTAAAGCGTAATAAATAGAAAATCACAATATACACTCCACCACTATGACGCTATATGTCTGATTCTCGGGCTCTTTGCACACGAGCTAAGGGCTTCCTAGCGCTTTTCTATAACCCTTGTTAGTTAAGTTATTTTGGTCATTTAGGCATTTAAGTCATGGTATGGTTTATTGGCAGATCTAAGGATTCTATCTATTTCTTTTTTGTAATTATATATGGAATTTAATACATCTTTTATCAAGTTATTATAATTAAATATTTTAAAATAGCACATCAAGGACAGGTGAAAGAATAAGCATTATAAGCGGCTTTGTTAGGAGACAATGTCGGCCCCCTTCGCATAAAATGCAAGATAACTCACATAAGCGAACATAACTTTACTGTAACATTGGTTCAATAGAGGATAAGCTCCGATGTTGTTCGATTTTGCTATAGATGATATTATAAAGATCATATACATACAATATGAGCTAAGAGCCACATCCATCGCATAATAACAACCATAAACGATTGAAATATATATAGAAGAGCACTTGATAAGGTAACATTTACAATCACAAAATCTGCATCGTTCAAGAGAACACGGCTAGAAATCCATCTACCAAGTTGTCTCTCTCACACCAAGCAATAGACTTGTTCCACAATAACTACGGCTACATCATTATCTTACTCCATGGAGAAGATCATCACTACGCCATAATTTTAAGAGCTCACTCCCAAACTAACAGCATGTATAAGATGTCAATTTAAGCAATATATTTATTTAATCCCAAATGGTGTTAATTTGATAGTAGTATAACGCTGCACTTTAATATAACAGTAGCTTAAAGACACTATTACTATTTTTGCAGAATAAGGTGTAAAGCCAACAATGGAAAGCTCAATCACTGTAACTTTTGGGTGCACTGGACTCATAATTTCATTTATAACAGAAATTCCTGAGAAGGGTCAGAGAAGTTCGCAATAATTGAGAAACAGCAATGGCTCAGATAGCTAATTCTATTGATGACGCCTTATTACAGCTCAGGTAGGCCTCTTCTCTCTCAAAGAATAAATTAAGAGAGTGGAGTAGAGATGGATTGCCACCCCGGATCGGAGAGAAATAGTATGCTCGCTAAAGTGTTTCTAAAGAATGCATGCATAGATTGAGACGTAACACATCGAACGTCGTCCTTCTGTAAATACTTGCTGTCCGAAATGTTACTCTGTTTTTGAGTCTCCGAATGAAAGAATAGTTCGAGTAAACAGGGCTACGTGTACTGATGCAGGTACTACAGTGATGGAATTGGAGCTACACTTCATAGACCGAAAGAGATGTATGGGATGTTAACGACTTATGTGACTCACTATGAGTCTGGAGAGAGTTAATATAATAAGTGGGTCATTATGGGCAAGAACGATGTTATCCGTACTCTCTTGAAATCAACTTAGGTGGATCTTCAATCTACGTCCGGATGAGAGTTTGTCTTGTATTTGTGAGCCTAGCTAACATTATCGTACATGTTGTTTGTATTATGAACTGACGTGTGTCGATGAAACTCCCCTTCACAATTTCTTCTTCTAAAGGAAGAAATTTGTGATGGCTTGCATGCTCATGTGCTCCTTAAGAAAGAACATTTGCCAATTCACTTGTATATCGGATTTTGTGCAAAAATAGCATAACCAAGCATAACCGTTGTACCACGGAGGCAAAATGATCAACTCCATTAATGGCGAACTTAATCACCAGTACAACAACGCGCAGGTACGCTGAGACACAGGAGACGATGGGGTCCGCTATAAATGGTAGGCTTCTGCATCTATTTGGGTTCTAGCATAACGCATCTGATAGAAGGTTTATGGTAAATGCTTGTTTTATGCCATTTTTGCCAAACATTAGAAATCAGTCGCAATTTAGTGGGCATTAATGTTTTTCTAAATTGTAGAGAAATCATGGCCTAATGCGGGAAGCTCACCTACATCTAGAGTATATTCTTTGTGCCATTTATGGCAGTGCTCTCTCTATTATCCTCTCATTATCTCTTTCTTGTCAACACTTTCGTGTGTTAGTCTATCTATTCATAACCAGAGTATTAATACCCAAAATTTGATGGCTCTGTGGTAATTGGAATGACTAAGTGTTGTATTAGAGTCCTCCTCTGAATCACGTTCATGCAAGGTTGTTTTACTCTTTGACTTATCCTTTGATCTTCTAAGATTCCATCCTATTTTCTTGATCTACGTTACTTTAGACTTCCTCATTCTACCTTTCTGCCACTTAGTGCACTATGCCGTGCCGCCTCGTGGGGGTAATCAGTCTTCTGTTAGGACAATGCAGGATCTCATATGCGATTGCCGGCACATGTTATGTGACTACCTCTTCTATTATCATCTACACAGCGGTGAGGTCTCATCTGTTGATAACCCTGGCATCACTTCGCATGTTCTTATATCTGTGAGGAGGCTCGGTGGACGCTGATAGGATTGGCACTTGCAGCGCTCTTTGTGTATCGAGCATCTACTTCCGGAATACACTATGAATGTAGTGATGTGTGGGTGATTTTGACTTTTATGTGATTTGGACGTTTTAGCAATATCTGGCTCACATATGGTTATGTCTTGGTGTAATACTACTGATATACATATATGTGGCTGAGTCTTATTTTCATGTTTATGGAATTTGACTTAACTATGTAGTATTTGTGGACAGCAATAAATTGTGTCACTCAAGTTGTGGAATAAGGGTCCATTTAATCAAAGAGATTCTATGAAAACCTTTTGAAAGTTTTCTAGAAAATATATTCTTGACATTTGGAGAGCAATACATACTAAGAGTTATCATACTAGTATCGTTAAATTAGTTCTGTAGCTTATTCTCTATTACAATGTAGGACCATATAATATCTAATAAGTTATCAATGAAGAATCTGGGAGCATCACTCTTAGAGGCTAGGCTGGTATGTGGAAATTTTTAGAGGAAGCTGATATAATTTGTGGGCGTGGTGCTGGTGCTGGGATATTGATTTCACTTGGGTTGTCAATATGTTATATAATCATTCTTGAGAATTTACGTCTCGCTGTAAACTCAATTTTCGAGAGCATTAAAGAGGTAACATTAAGTGTATGGGCGGAGTAATGTGTTGTTATATTTTTATATTGTCTAAGCACAGGCAATATGTAGTGAATTGAGTTGGGTTTGAATGTTATTGAATTATAAGTTGTGTAGAACAGTGGACCTAATTTGAGAATAACTGTCTTTGTTAGTTTCGGATACAATTTAAGGATTTACTCTGCTAATAAGTTTTTGTAAGGAAGGATTGAAGACTACTGTACTAGGGAGTGGAACGACATTCATTAAACGCATGCGCTTAAATTTTATTAAAAACTATATGATTGTTTTCACAGTTCAATATGTGTATTTAGTGTAATATATTCAGAACACATTGCTTGGCTTAATTTTTGCACGGTTTATACGAAATAACCATCCATATAACTTGGCCGCGCAATGTCCAAAATTTGTCCCTAGAAGAACCGCCTACGTATAGGGGATTATAGAAAACCCTCACTTCCTTACAACATTTGACGTGATTTATATTTAAGAAAACCCCGCTTTTAACATTTTAGGCTTATTTTACTAAGAATAACGTCTCCCTATAATTAGCGTAATCTTCCTTTATAGCCCTAACTTAAAAGGGGTGGGGGGTTCTGATATTTTTGTAAAGTTTGGTGTGGTTTGACTGATTAATCTGTTCGCAAAGTTAAGGTGGGTTATGATATTATGCGCAAACCTTTGATTATGTTATAGAGTTATAAGTGTTTTCACATTTGCCCTTATAGTCATGTGGTCTAAATGATTTGATAGATTGCTAGTTTTGAGGTTTCCTGTAAAATTCTTGACAATTATTGCTATAGATGTAAGTCCCTTATCCATTAAAACAATTTTCTGATGAGGATCTCCTCACTAATTCTTAGGTTTATGCCAATTTAGTACACTTCTCAAATACAAAGATATGCATGACTCATAAGAATTTTGAGGGATTAATTTTTAGGAAACATCTTTTAAAAGGTAATGGTATAGACATGATAGTCCATTAAGAATAGAGTTCACTGGTAATTTTTACCCTTACTAAATAGGCTAATTCTCCATTGATCGGAAAGGGACTAAATTATGGAAATAACCAAGAAATTCAGCGACTTAATGTCCAATGATCAACGATTTTGGAGGGATCTTTAAGTCTTAAGATTAATAAACTAGTAATTCGAGAAAGGGCCGAATAGCAAATTTCAATGATTTTGAGGACGTAGAATTGAAACCAAACGCCACCCCCCCTAAACAAAGGCGGGGAGATACAAAAAAAGGACGTGAACCCCTGGTGTGGGGGGGGGGAGGGGAGAAATATAAACTAAGGCGAGAGTAGCAATTATCTCGTAGCAGATGATTCTGTAGCTTATACAAGAGTAAATTTTGGGGGCCAAAGATTATAATTTGTTTTTTCATGATAAAAATGCTGAATTTGATTGTCTCGTATATGTTTAATCCGCTAAAGATGAATGACGATAATTTTAAGTTTGTTTTAATGTTTATCTTTTACGAGGTATTGTACAACGACAATACACGCATTAAAGATTCAGAGCTCATAATAACATTGATTATAAGAAGCATGACATTTTGAAAAAAGGCACGCTAAGATTGTGATGCTTCAGGTGCTTACTAGTGGTAGGATGATAAGATTGTGAGATAATTGCCTTTTGAATACTGCGTGGTCACTTGTATGGCTGGATATTATTTTTGCACAGTTTAAATAGAAATTGTTTGTATGCATTACCTGTAGAATTAGATACTTAATAGTATATTTGATGTATGAATAGTAAGCATCGACATTTGAAATTCATTTCTATGATATAGATCATCTCAGAACATTCAAGCTAATAACTCTTTAGTATATTGTATGTAGTGCATATGTCGTCTCTCCAAATAAAAACTTCAAGAATATTAAGCAATCCATTTTATATTTGGTAGAGAGGTCATATATCCTATATTTTTATTACTCTGGGTCTATTATCAGTGATATGGAGCACGATTTTTGACAAATCTTTTTTCCTTCGCATCTCTAAATACTCTTTCATGGGATTTTTCTTAATGTCAAGGCTATAACAATTATTTCATGCATTTATTTCTTGGAGCTGTTATTATTCCAGTACATCCAAATAGTCCAAGGTACGAGCTCACTATTTATTATGTTCAGTGGTCTACAGATCTAACTCACAAGACAGTAAGAAAGGATTGGTGGTATATTTAGATAGCTTAATATGCCTGCCTTAGAAATTGTTATTTGGCTCATTTTGATATGCTTTAAGTTTAGACACAATAGGATCCATAGCTAACTCATCTCATTAGGAGTTGCTTGCATCAAGATGAAAGTGATGCAAGTGAGAGACATGTCCATTATAGAACTAATGAGAATTCTCTCCAGCATATGCAAGTTATGTATTGTCGAACAAAAAATTTATTGGATAAAATCTTGTTGAACATATTCACATCTTCTTTAATCCAGTTGGCACTTCAGATTTGGAAGCGCGTTCAGTTGTCGGAATTAGGTGAATGCCGCCCAGATTAGTATACGATAGATTTATTTTCTCTTATGCTAATATAAGGATTAAGAAACATGAAATAAGTCACACTAACCATTATTCTTTGGTTCTACTGATATAATAGTATATATATATATTATATATATATAATGTTATAAGTCAGTATCAAAATTTTCATAATTTGTAAATGACAGGTTTTACGAACACTTTTCAAAAAAACACTGTGTTTTTTGGCAAATAAAGTTTTATTTTTTCCAAAGATTCCTTTTATAACATGTTTCATTTTATATCTTAGAACTTTTCGCCAAAAAAGTTTTATTTATTTTTGGAAATTGATGTTGGCTATCTTTTAAAGTATTTTCGAAAATCGGGAACAAATACAGGTTTCAGGACTGTGTCTGTTTGCGGTCGACCGCGACGGTCGACCGCGCATGAACAATTTTCTTAAAAGTCTGCCTTTTTATTCGTTCGCACGGTCGACCGCGTGACTCATCCAGAGACTTTCACGGTCGACCGCCGCAGTCAACCGTCAGCATCAAATTTTTCAAAACCTCAAGTGTTTTTGTGGGTTGTGACGCGGTCGACCCGCCACGAATGCGACCGACGAACTCATGATTGTATTCCAAGGTTAGTTTCTGATTTATTCTAATGGGGGGCTTTTTGGT
>NC_033800.1:80609483-80625988 GCF_001876935.1 Asparagus officinalis
CCACGTCGCTGTTGCCGCCTCCTCGTCGCTGCCGCCACCTCCGAGTAGCCGACTCCTCCACTTTTGATCAAGGTATATTCTCGCCACCACCTCTGATTCGTCCCCTTTTTTGTTGATAGTTAAAGTAGGAGAGAGAGAGAGAGTCTTAGGTTAATTTCCTCTTAAGTTGAATATTGAGTGTGCACATATATTATTATAGAGGAGGGTGGGGTGTGTTCTCACAACCAATTGTTAGACCCTAGAGGGGGGTAATTAGGGTCTTATGCTAATCTAATCCTGATTAAAAGCTAATTAAATTATGTTGATTAATTTATTCTTGCAAGAATGGTATAAGATAGATATGAGCAAGAGAGATATGAATAAGCACAAATAAAAAGTACGCTAAGCAAAACACAAACAAACGATATGTTTACGAGGTTCGGTCACCATGACATACGTCCCCGCTCCTCACCTCAAGGAGATCTCTACTATCACAATCCGGTCTGGAAGCTAGAACTTCTACACACTCGGTTTACAAGCTTAACGAAAAACTATCACACAACAAACACTATGCAATCACACTTTACATACTAAGTGTAGGAACCTGGCTCGTGTCCTCCTCCTCAAGTGCTCGGATGCAACCTCTCCCTAGGTTCATCAACCGACGCCACTCCTATTGGATTTGACTTCGTCTCACGCCTCACACTTCTCTCGGTGTACAAGTATATTACAAGTGATTCTCATAATAAAAGGTAAATACAATGATTTGTTCTCAACAACAAATGAGAACACAAATAAAGCTCACACTCACTAAATCACACCCCACAACCCACACTATATAGTATGAAGATATTAAGCTCAATATGTGTGTGTGATAACAGTGAATGAAAATAATACAACTCAATAAATATAGCTAAATAAATAAAAATAAAATAGTAAGCTATATAAGGAAGAGTTTAGAAAACTTCTCAATAAACAAGAAGAGTAGTAGATGATGATTCCAATAGGAATTGAAAGCCACT
Organism: Asparagus officinalis; assembly: GCF_001876935.1. NCBI lineage: Eukaryota > Viridiplantae > Streptophyta > Magnoliopsida > Asparagales > Asparagaceae > Asparagus > Asparagus officinalis. The sequence goes on from NC_033800.1 coordinate 80,610,485, forward strand.
TCTTATTGTAGAAAACTTCTCTTGAAGTAGATTAACGAAAATTAGCTTAACATCTCTTTAAACGCCTCTTAAACCTTTGTTAAAACTTCTTGTAAAAACAAAAACTCTTGGTTTTCTTAGTTACTGAAATAGAAGAGCAATGGGGTATTTATACCCACTTAAGAACTCAGCAAAAAACAACTTGAAAAGACCAAAAAGCCCCCAGAGAATAAAATCAGAAACTAACCGTTGGAATACAATCATGAGTTCGGCGGTCGATCGTGGCGGTCGACCGCGAAGCACAAAAACACTGAGGTTTGAAAAATTGATGCTGACGGTTGACTGCGGCGGTCGACCGTGAAAGTCTCTGGATGAGTCACGGTCGACCGCGAACAATAAAAAGGCAGACTAAGAAAATTTGTTCATGGCGGTCGACCGTGGCGGTCGACCGCAAACAGACACAGTCTGAAACCTGTATTTGGTCCGATTTTGAAAATACTTTAAAAATAGCAAATCAATTCCAAAAATAATAAAACTTTGGGAAAAGTTTCTAAATGATAAATTGAACATGTTAGAAAAGGAATTTTTGGAAAAATAATTTTTTTTTGCAAAAACACGCTGTTTTTTGAAAAGTGTTCGTAAAACCTGTATTTTACGAATATGAAAATTTTGATATGACTTATAAACATGTATATATATATCATGCATATATTATATGTATATAATAAAGTATGAATGAGTTGTAAACATGAAATAAAAGATATTGTAACAATGTTTGATGAAAAATCATTTATATGATAGAAAATGTCAAAAATCGTGTTAAGTGTACCTATATTGAGCTTAAATATAAACATACAATATATGTAAGTAAGCTACTCTTATACCTAGGTAACTCCACACATATGAACTTGAATCTTTAATGCTTGATTGTCGTATGTTGAAATACCTGTAAAGATAAACATAAAAACAAAACTAGAGAATATATTAGCGATAAATTGTTTGACAAATCATCATCAAAACTATAGGGTCAACAATCTCCCCCTTTTTGATGATGGCAAACAATTTATTTATTGATATAAAATATATACTAATAAACCAAATACAATATGAATTAAACATATAGATCATGTATATCATGAATCAAACATATAAACCACATTAGATTTTCTCCCTCTTTGACAACATCAAAAAGGGAAAAAATAAATATATATTGAATAGGAGCAATGCTCCCCTTGCATACAAGCACAGATAATAAACAAATATATAGCTAAAGCTCCCCTTGTCAATTTGCATAGATGATATATAAAGATCATATACATACATATGAGCTAAGCAACCACATCCATCCATATACAACCATAAACATTTGAAATATATAGACCAAATAAATCACAAATCATCACTTAAAAACCAAAATACTACATAGTTTTCCACAATCATAACTTGTTCCACAATACTACAAACCATACACAATTTGTTCCACAATAACACATAGAGTCATTTAAAACATATAATAAAAGCATAAGTATCAAGTATTACACCAAGACATAACCATGAGCATGAAAGCCAACAATAAAAGTCAATCACCACCATCATCATCAGATCCGGAAGTAGATCCCGAACCAGAGCCTGATGCAGATCCATCAGCAGAGCCCTCCTCAGAATTAGAACTGGAAGATGGATCCGGAATCCCAAGAGACTGACGCTGGTAAGATAGAAGAGTCCTAACATCCCTCTGAATAGTTGAGACCTGAGTCTCGAGACGATCCAAACGGGCACGGATATCAGAAGTGGAGGAGTGGAAGCTCTAGACCGAGAAGATGATGGCTTAGAAGGATCAGATAAGGAGTAAAAAAGTTGCATACGGGAGAGAGAGACTCTATCAAAGTATTCCTTACCCGGATCAATTTTGGGTTTATTGGTGAGAGCAACACCGAAGTGTTGAAGAATGAGGGTGATGAAACTGCCAAAAGGAAGAAATTTGTGATGCTTGCATGCCATGTTCTTAAGAAAAACATTTGCCCAATTCACTTTTATTTTGGCAAAAATGGCATAAACAGCATTAACCTTGTCAGGAGCAAAATGATCAAAGCTACCAGTTTTGGGAATGAGATTATGAGCAACAATACGAGCTATGATTTTAACGGTGGGATTGAGTGATTTGTTGTTCATAGGATAGGTGCAACCGGACTTAAACAAGATATCGTTCACAGCCTGATCGGTGTGATCGATAGACATAAGCTCAACGTCACTTGTTGGAATCTTAAGGATTCCCGCAAGCTCGTCGACAGAAAATAAAATCCGAATATTTTTAACAGATGTGGTGATGGTTTAGAGACCATCAGCAGAAGATGACACAGATAAGTTTGCATAAAACAAATAAACGAGGAAAGGGTAATAAGGAACTTTACGTTCCACATCTAACAATTTAGTCAACCTAACATCATGTAGAATCGTATGAGTGTCATACATGTCTAATTTATCATACTTGATATATCTAGTAGGCAGGATTTTTAGTTTGCATAGCTCCCTATATTTCTTAACTAGGGTTTTAAACAGAAGATAATCCTCATAATAGGAGGCAGTGATAGATGAGGAACTAGATTCAGGCTTGGATCTCTTCTTAGGAGGCATAATTACAGATAGTAGCAACTAGGGTTTTATAGATGCAAGTGAAATAGAAATTGAATTAAAAAACCCTAGATTAGGCAATGAAACCCTAATGAAACAAGAAGGATGATGAAAAAGATTACCCAAAAGAGGTGGAGAATAGCCGCGGTCGACCGAAGAAACGCTGCGGGCGACAGTGGTGTTGAACTGGAAAATTTGGGGAAGAATTTTGAAATGAAGGAAAATTGAGGAGTCGGGTCTTAGAGGGGAAGAAGAAGCGGCTCAGATCAGATCAGAGAAAGATCAATGGTGGTGGTGAAATGGGTTTAAAAAATTTAACCAAATAAATCAAAACCCGATAACAAAAATGAGCAGAAAACCAAAAGAATCTCTTGCGATCGACCATGGTGGTCGACCGTAATAATTTCCAGAAACATTTATGGTCGATCATGGCGGTCGACCGCGAGAAAGATAAATGCATAGACATCTTTAAAACTTGGATTTTAGGAAAAATTTCATTTTGGTCCTTAATAAAATTGTTTTATAAGATATATAAATACATATAAAGTTTTTAGTTCAAAAAAAATGTTATTTTAACTTAATAAAAAATAAAATTCATCATTAAAACTCAAAACCTAATTATTCAAAAAACAAAATGAACAAAACAAACAAAAACAAAAAATTGATATAAAAATCATTTTGGTACCCAAATCATTTTGGTATCACTAAAATTTGGGACATGACCCCTATCATTTGAATCCAAGGCCCTAGGGTTATGAACCCGCTTGGGCGTATTTTGTGCATCAATACGATCAAAGCAAAAATTATAAACATGACCCATACGATTGTAATTTGTGCAATGTAGAGGTTTGAATGGTTTACGTTGACCGAAATGAAATGCACGTGGTTCATTTGCAAGAATAGATTTTTCTTTGTAATTATTTTGCAAATGAGAATTTCTTTTTAAATCGAAACAAAACATGGCCAAATAACCAAAACGACCACAATAATCACATTTATACACATGAGCATGTCTATGATTTACACTATGTGTGTGTACATGTATATGTGATGAAGAAGCTTGATGGGATGCAAAATCATGAATAGGCTTGTCAATTTTTGGTGCATTATGACAAAATTGAGCTAAATGGCCTTTAAGACCGTAAATAGAACATTTGTGAATTTTGTCATACATATGTGCATAGTGAATAGGTTTCTTAGAAGAATTAATATTGAACTTTGCACACAAGTCCATAAGAGCTTTTTATTATTAGCAATACAAGTGTTTAGTGTTGAATCTAAGGTAGATATACGTTTTCTCATTTGATGAATCTAAGGTAGATATACGTTTTCTCATTTGATTCAACTCATCATTGTGCATACAAGCATTGCTACTAAAAGTAGGATAAACAAGATTTTTCATCATAGATTTTAACTTATCTACTTCTAACATAGTATCACGTTTTTCATGAAGCAAACTAGCATTTTCAATTCTTAATTTTTCATTGCATTCTTTAAGAATTATATTTTAATTTGCAATAAAATTAAACTTAGTGGCTAGTGTTTCATGAGTGGATTTTATATTTACATACTTACTCTTTACATCAATATAGCAATTGTGTAACTTTTCAAACTCAAGAGCAAGTTCATCAAAAGTAATAATATCATCGTTATCAAGCTCGCATACCTCACTAGGGTTATCACCTAGTGGTAGTGTACATGGAGATGAGGCTTCTTTAGAACTCAAAGCGGGATTTTCCAACACTTGTTGAATAGCCTCCAATTCCCCTTCATGTGCTTCAATAAATTTCCATAAGGCGTAAGCACTATCAAAATTAGCAAATTTGTTAGAAAATAAAGAGTGAAAAGCATTAAGCAAATATTCTAACAAAAGCTTGTTCATGTTAAACAATCTTTTATCATTTTCACTCCATTTGGATTTTTCCAAAATGGGAATAACATAGGCATCCTCAATAATCTCCCATAAATCGAATTTTTTAGATTGAACAAAAAGTTTGAATCTAACACGCCATTGAGCATAGGGGAAAATATCCAAACGAGGAGCAACATTAATAGCATAACCTAGACTAGATGCATCATACATATCCATAAGATTATATGCAAGAAGTAAAAAGCAATCAACACTAGATTAGCACAAAAATAATAACTTGAATCTTTAACTCAAAGCGATTAGTCCTTAAATCAAAGAGCACCAAGCTCTGATACCAATTGTTAGACCCTAGAGGGGGGGTGATTAGGGTCTTATGCTAATCTAATCCCGATTAAAATCCAATTAAATTATGTTGATTAATTTATTCTTGCAAGAATGGTATAAGATAGATATGAGCAAGAGAGATATGAATAAGCACAAATAAAAAGTACGCTAAGCAAAACACAAACAAATGATATATTTACGTAGTTCGGTCACCACCACCTACGTCCCTGCTCCTCACCTCGAGGAGTTCTCCACTATCACAATCAGGTTTGGAAGCCAGAACTTCTACACACTCGGTTTACAAGCTTACCGAAAAACTCTCACACAACAAATACTGTGCAATCACACTTTACACACTAAGTGTAGGAACTTAGCCCGTGTCCTCATCCTCAAGTGCTCGGATGCAACCTCTCCCTAGGTTTGTCAACCGACGCCACTCCTATTGGATTTGACCCCGTCTCACGCCTCACACTTCTCTCGGTGTACAAGTGTATTACAAGTGATTCTCACAATAAAAGGTAAATACAATGATTTATTCTCAATAACAAATGAGAACACAAATGAAGCTCACACTCACTAAATCACACCCCACAACCCACACTATATAGTATGAAGATATTAAGCTCAATATGTGTGTGTGATAACAGTGAATGAAAATAATACAACTCAATAAATATAGCTAAATAAATGAAAAATAGTAAGCTATATAAGGAAGAGTTTAGAAAACTTCTCAATAAACAAGAAGAGTAGTAGATGATGATTCCAATAGGAATTGAAAGCCACTTCTTGTTGTAGAAAACTTCTCTTGAAGTAGATTAACAAAAATTAGCTTAACAGCTCTTTAAAAGCCTCTTAAACCTTTGTTAAAACTTCTTGTAAAAATAAAAACTCTTGGTTTTCTTAGTTACTAAAATAGAAGAGCAATGGGGTATTTATACCCACTCAAGAACTTAGCAAAAACCAACTTAAAAAGACCAAAAATCCCCAAGGGAATAAAATCAAAAACTAGCCATTGGAATACAATCATGAGTTCGGCGGTTGACCGTGACGGTCGACCGCGAAGCACAAAAACATTGAGGTTTAAAAAATTGATGCTGGCGGTCGACCGCGGTGGTTGACCGCAAAAGTCTCTGATAAGTCACGGTCGACCATCACGGTCGACCGCGAACAATAAAAAGGCAGACTAAGAAAATTTGTTCATGGCGGTCGATCGTGGTGGTTGATCGCAAACAGACACAGTCTGAAACCTGTATTTGGGCCGATTTTGAAAATACTTTAAAAATAGCAAATCAATTCCAAAAATAATAAAACTTTGGGAAAAGTTTCTAAATGATAAAATGAACATGTTAGAAAAGGAATTTTTGAAAAAATAATTTTTGTTTACAAAAACACACTATTTTTGAAAAGTGTTTGTAAAACCTGTATTTTACGAATATGAAAATTTTGATATGAGTTATAAACATGTATATATATATATCATGCATATGTTATATGTATATAATAAAGTATGAATGAGATGTAAACATGAAATAAAAGATATTGTAACAACGTTTGATGAAAAATTATTTATATGATAGAAAACGTCAAAAATCGTGTTAAGTGTACATATATTGAGCTTAAATATAAACATACAATATATGTAAGTAAACTACTTTTATACCTAGGTAACTCCACACATATGAACTTGAATCTTTAACGCTTGATTGTCATGTGTTGAAACACCTGTAAATAGAAACATAAAAACAAAACTAGAGAATATATTAGCGATAAATTGTTTGACAAATCATCATCAAAACTATAGGGTCAACACCAATGTGGGACTAAAAACCCACTATTAACACTATTATCAACATCCCCCTCAAACTCATGTTGGATCAAACAAAGTGAGTTTGCATACAAAAAACTAGAACCGATGAACAGGTAAGACATTTGTGAAGAAATTTGCAAACTTGTCAGTAGATGACACATGAGGAAGTAGAATTGTCTTATCCTTGATAACTTGTTGACAGACAAAATGAGCATCGATCTCAGTATGTTTGGTCCTCTCATGAAATACTGGATTATTAGTAATCTGGATGACACTCTTATTATCACAATATAGAGGAGTAGGAGTCGAAACAGAAATACCAAAATCACTAAGAAGACGATAAAGATGAATAATCTCTTTAGCTGTTGTGGACATTGCACGATACTTTGCCTAGGTGCTAGAAAGAGCAACAACATCTTATTTCTTACTCCGCCAGAAAATTAGGGAATCATCAAGAAATATGTAATAACCTATGGTAGACTTCCTGATAGTGGGATCACCAGCCCAATCAACATCAGAATATGCACAAAGCTCTAACTTGGATGTAGCAGGAAACGGAAGAGAGCGAGTGCTAGTACCCCCGAGATACCGAAGAATCCATAATAAGGAAACATAGTGTAGAGAACATAGGGTACTAACAAATTGACTGATAATACCAACAGCATGAGAGATATCTAGTCGAGAGATGTACAGATAAACCAACTGGCCAATAAGATGTCGATATCAGGTAGGATCAGATAGAGGCTCACCATTAGTAGAGCGAAGTTTGACATTCTGTTAGAGTGGAGTATCGACAGGTGCATCATCAGTTAGCTCAGCTCGATCGATCTAGAATATCCAAGAGATACTTCTGTTAAGATAGCAGTACACCCTGTGGGCTTTGAGAAATTTCTAGACTAAGAAAATACCGAAGAAATCCAAGATCCTTCATGTGGAATTGTTATTGCAACTAAGATTTTGCGTACGGTATACCAACCACATCACCACCTGTAATGATCATATTATCTACATAGATGAGTAATAAAACTCTATCACATGATGTAGTCCAAACAAACAGAGAAGCATCTTGATGACTTTCCATAAAGCCCGCCTTGAGCATGGCATCGCGAAAATACTCAAACCAAGCACGAGGTGCCTAATTGACACCATAAACAACATGGCGAATGAGACATACATGTCCTAGAGGAATATTGGACCCTGGAGGCAGTTACATATATACTATCTCAGATAAAGAGCAATGGAGAAAAGCATTTTTGACATCCATCTAGTATAACGGCCAACGATGAGCAGCAACGACCACAAGAAGAGTACGAACGATGGGCATCCGAGTGTAGGTGTGAATTTTTGATCTCCCAAAATAGGGATTTTGTTTGTATTGATAAGAATAGCTTATTACAAACTAATGAATCGAAAATTACAACAGAAGCGGAGGGAATGCCCTCCTTGTTTAACGTGGGGACTTTCGGTAACTATAGGATGCTTCGCTCGGTTCTCGCACCGAGTCTGTTTCCCTTAGACAATTCGATCGAGGTTGCTGGCAAGCTTCAGTATGCAGTAGAAGCACGGATCGATGGAGTTCGAGTCTCTGAGTTTGACGGTGATCAGGGCCCGAAACAGGGAGAGGAGGCTGCAGTGCAAAGGTTATGCAAAGAGCTTGTCGTCAACTCTCTTGAGAGTCGAGAGCCAGTGGTTCAGTTAACTGATTGAATTAATCAATTAGCTATGAGCGAACTGCTGCCTTGAATCATGGGATATGACCATGTCTTGGGTTTGTACTGTGAGCGGCTGCTTGATGGGTTCGGAGTACTGTACTCCTTCCCTTCACGTTGCAAGGTGTGGGATGGCCCCTCATTGTACGTAGGATAGCGGTTGTCCAGCACTCGAGTGGGTTTAGCCAGCTTGCCGTTTGTAGGAGGATTCAACTCTTGACTCGTGCAGGCGAGGCGAGCTTCCTGCAGACAGATCTGGCGAGTGACCGGTCACTCGTACTGTGGCTACTTGATGGGTTTGGAGTACTGTTCTCTATCCCTTCACGTCGTACGGGAAGTGGGAAGGCCCATCCCTGTACGCAGCGTAGCGACTGTCGAGTACTCAAATAAGTCCGGTCAGCTTGCCGTTTGCAGGTGGATTCAACTCTCGACTCATGCAGGCGAGGCGAGCTTCAACCTTGAGCGTGCAGGCGGATTTGATGACTGCATGGATTTGACTGGTTGTGGCTATTTGATGGGCTTGGAGTACTGTTCTCCATCCCTTCACGTCGTGAGGAGTGGGATGGCCCCTCCTTGTACGTGGGGTAGCGGCTCTCGGGTACACTGTTTGTGGGAAAATTTGGCTCTCGGCTCGTGTGGGCGAGTCGATCATACAAGCGGATTTGTGATAAACAAATGCGAGCGAATTTGGGTTTGCGCTGGCGAGTCCAGCCTATAGGTTAGCCCCCGTCCTCAAGATCGGTGGACGACCCCGAATCGTAGGCGTGTTTCTCGTAGGCCTGTAAAGGTAATTTTTATCGTCTACAAGACCCCCTTCAAAGTTTTCAGACCTAAACCGGCTTGCTTGTGGTCTAGAATACTTTGAATAAAGAAGTTCCTTTTAGGGTTTTTAGTAAACCCTCAGCTATCAATGGGTTTAATTTGCCTTTACCGATTACTGTTTGAATCGGGCTAGCCATACTATTCCCCTCAGTATGATGAGTTGTCGAGTAGCTTCTCTTAGGCTTAATGCTAAGAATTCTGTTCTAACCCTTAGCCGTTCGAGGCGTGGGTTTGAGTGAGTCCATTCCATTGGTGGTTCAAAACTCTGGACGAGTCGGATCGTTCGGGCAAAATTCATTTTCGCAGGCGGAATTTGAATTTAGGGGGTTCGAGCTAGGTTTTTTTTTTGTAGGCGTAACCTTTCCTTTAGGTGGAATTCGATTTGGTAGGAGATGAACCACGTGTTCGCCGATGAAGCTTCGTGCTTTCCAGCTAAGGCGACGTGGGCTTGTCAGGTCGCATCAACTGTGATTTTGATAGTATGATGTCAGCTCCGTGTGCCTCGCTCGACGATGAATCGTGGCCGTGGTTTTCAAATTTAGCCGTCAGATCCGGTTCGGGTCCTGGGTTTTGACCGACCCGTTTCCTGTTTTGACGGTTCCTTCGTAACGGCAAAAAAGAGAACGAACTATGGAGAGTAATCTGGACCATCGATTTCGATCGTGGCCACGTTTCTTAGCCGCTCGTGTTTTGCCTCTTGAGGGTGATTGTGGCCACGTAAGAATCTCCACCTTTAAATAGGCTTTGTTCTCCTCCTTTTGAGAGCTACTGTGCTCAAGAATTTCATTTCGTGAAAGTTTTCTAAAGAGAAAGAATTCCCGCTTCGTCCCCGACTCTTAGACGTGGCGCTGAAATCTAAGAAATGCATTGCAAAGGGAGGAGGTCCTAGACGCTATTCTGATCGCCTCGCCTCCGGTACGATCGCCAGCGTGCCTGAGACTCATTTGGGTAAGTTGAAAGATTCGTTTGACGACCTTGCGTCGATTGTCGACGTCGGGTCGGGAGGATGAGTATCGCTCGTCTTCCCCCGTGGATTCCGCCATTTTTTGACAGTCCTCCAGGTTTGGGTAAAATCGGCCTTTTTCAGGCGGATTTTATATTCATTTGCAGAGGATGACTTCTGTCTTTACAGGCGAAGTTAGCCTTTATAGCGCGAAGGCGGATTCGTCTGTGACAAGCGAGTTCAACTTTTGTCTCATAAAGAAAAATTCAACCTGTACAGACCGATTTCGTATTTGTCAAGCGGGATTTGCCTTTTTGACAGGCGGATTTACATTTGTCTGGCGACTTTGCCTGTCTTGGCTGGATTTGCCCTCCCTCTAGGGTGGATTCCATTCTAATTCTCTGGTTCTGCCTTGCAGCGACCTTTTCTAACGAAGCCCTTCCGAAGGGCGTGGTTATCGGTCTCATCGGAGGTACAGGCTATACGGCGCCTCCCCGATTCCCTCTACTGGATCCGGTGCCCGCGTTTGCTGCTGACAAACCGGATGGACTGATCAAGAGAATCACCGATGGACACCATTTGACGTTGCGTGAGTTAACCACTGACGCGGTGTTGACAGACGAGGCCAGGATAGAGCTCAAAAAACCTTAGTTTTTGTTCGGTGACGCCGCGACCGATCCTTCAGTCTTATTGCTCAGGGAGAGCAGGTGGCTCCGCGTGGTTGACGGGGTCCATTACTACCTTCCCAGCATGCCGAGGGGGTTCTCAATTGTTGAGTTGTGGTCCCTTGCAGTCCCCAGGGTGATGAATTAAAATTTGACCCCCACTCAAGACGGGGTGACTTGCGACGTCTTCACAGGCTCCACGGCCGGGTACGGGGTAGACAGCTCCTGTAAACGTGTGACTGCTCTTCGTCCTGGCCTGCCGTTCAATGAGCTGCCTGTTGGGGAAACGACAGCGGTCACAGAGACCTTCCATCATCGCTTCATTCAAGCTGGAGGGAGCTTTCCTCCAAAGGACTTCAGGGTCCCTGGGTGGATCTACTCTGCGCCGGGTAGCAGCACTTGGTGGTCCAAGATTACTAACTACGTTTTGGCCGAGAATTCTGACATCATGGATTCAGAGTTGTACGTAGCCATTCGGGCCACTCAACACGGTCTGAAAATTAATGCTCCCCAGTTCCATAGCATCTTGGAACTGTATTGTGCGGACAGTGGTATGTTCTTTACCTCCAATGGAGAACTCGGCATAACCCTTCACGAGATGTATGACGTGTCGGGGTTGCCCTTGGGAAGCTTCCCTTACGAGGAGTATGTCCCAGGTCAAGATGAGATTGACCAACTGTCGACCCGATCCCCCCTGGTGGTTGAGACCCTATGGGAGTTGCTCTGTCATTACCATATATGCCTCAATACCTTGGGGGGCAGTAGACCATAAAGGCAAGAAGAAGAGGGCCCCAGGGATCAGCCATAAGAACTGGGCTGACTACTTATTCCCGGAGAATGACATTAAGGGAAGGCCTACTCTGCCGCTGGGCGAGTGCGACCAGGCCGAAGTGGAAAGGAGGACGACCGAAGGGGGAGCCACCATGACTCTTGAGCATGATGAGGGTGGATTCAAATTCGGAATGGTTTTCCACTCGTTCCCCCACCAAGCCAAGTCCTCTATATCCGGGAAGGCCTTGCCCGCGGGGTACCTCATGTTGTGGCTGAAGAGGTGCGTGGTCCCCACTCATTCCTTTGAGGCGCTTCCGATGGAAGTCGTGTACCCTGCGGTTCGCCTAGCCCACGGGAAGTCCTACGCGTTGGTGTCGGCGATGGTGGTCTATATCCATCGGGGACTCCGCACATTAACGGCCTAATTTTACCGTGTGTCGATTGTCGATGAAGGGGAAGGGGAAATCATCAGGACCCCTAACCCTAGAGTGGGGCTACCCGACACTTACTTGATGGCGTGGTTTGTCTACCACTGCGAGTTCTTGATGAGCGCCCCAGCGACCCTTCAAGGAGATAGGTTCGTTCCGTTTGTCCAGCACCTGGAGAGATACTCTTGGAAGTGTAAAGACATCCCCGACGCACGAAAGACGCTCTCCCATTTTGACTATTATAACTTTCGCCGTTTCTTCCCCTACTTCAGTGGAGGAGGATACAGCGAGACTCTTAGTGAAGTATCGACGGTGGACCATCACACCGTTCTCTCCCGTGGTGCTTTTAGATGGTTGATGAATATCCAACCGGGGTATCATATCCTGCGAACAGGCTCGGTGTGCTACCTTGAGCCGTACATTCCTTACCGATTCGCTCGCCAGTTTAGGTACGACCAGCTATATGTGGGGAACATCAACCCCCACTTACATTTCGAAGGAGGGTTAGTGGATGGTGCTCAGGGATGGTTCTGGACTCATGCTGGTGGCACCCATGCTCATTTCAAACTTCCTACAAAGGATCACGATCTGCACCACATGCTCCTGTATTGTCAGTGGTATCGGGGCACTAGCGCTAATCTTGAGGGCTTTTGGTTCCAAGTTCCTGTCTGGCGAAACACGGGTGTCGTCCAAGGGGAGCTCCTCACTCCTCGAGGCGGAAGGGCCATCAAACTACTAGAGAATGGTTTTGCTAAAGACACCGAGGGTTTTGATGCAGGTTTAGACGAATCCGGGGCACCTGAGGCTCAAGCTCCTTCCCCTAGTCTTTCGTTGGACCCTACCGGTGGGCAGAGAGAATCTGATGAGTTAGTCCGGGGAGGTGAACATCTGGAACAGGGCCGGAGCATGATAGCTGGACGGATGGGGATGCTCCTCCTATCTCTGAGTAGCTCGCTTTTCTCTAAACGACAACGGGAGACAGCGGCCGAAAGCTCCCGAGTGGAGACGGCCAAGAAGGCCCATCATGAAGAGATGGTTGAGGCTGCCAGAGCGGCGGAAGGCCAAGATGACGTTGATCAGGTGATCATTCCTGAAGTGACCGCTTCCGGGACTGGGGCTATTTCGCCCGCTCCTCCTGCCAGTCCCGGTAACTACGGAGGATGCTCCTCCTCAGTCTGGTGTGAGGCCACAGGCTGGAGCCTTAACGACCCCTACGACCGTACCAGGAGGTGATCCTTAATGCAGTACTCTCAGGTGTAATGTCAAATCCGCACCCCCTGACATTTGTGTTGACTTTATGTAGGTACGGTTGAGAAGGTGATTTCCATCCCTTCCGATGAGGAGGAGGGAACTAGGGATGAAGAGGAGCTTGGTGGCTCAGGTAAGGGTAGGATCTAGCGTTGCTGACCCAAACATACTGAACTCTCAATAGGGCTCCTCTCGAGGGGCATTTACTAACCCTCTTCTTGTATTCGTAGTTGACCCATCCTATGAAGCTACTAGTAAAGAGGATCCCCCCTCTTGGGCGGGCCATTCGGCCAGAGAGATGGGTGAATCAGAGGCAGACGACGACGTCTCGATTCATGAGGCGATATCGAGCGGGGAGGAGGCATTGGCTCATGAAGAGGCGCCAGACCAACAAGGGGAAATCCCTATTCCTGAAGAAGTGTTGACCGAAGATGGAGCGCTGACGCAGGAGTCTCCGATCCGAGGGGAGACACCCGCTCGACTGGTGACTGCTTCCAGATCCTTGGCGACTGTCGGCGTTGTGGCCGATATTCTAGTGACGTCGGCTGGCGCTTTGATTCACCACCGTCATGACTACCAACCCCTCGATCACAGCTTTGCTATGGCGTCCGTGGCAGATGAGGCTACCCTCTCTCCTTTGGAGCGTTCGCGCAAAAGAAAGGTGGCTCGGACCCTTGCTAACTTCCAAGACACTCTCGCGGACTGTATCAAGCTCACATTGGAAGAGAGTTTCCCCTTCGAGGAGTTCAAAGATGACCTCGATTATGATATGGTTTTCTTGATCAAGAAGCTTGGTGCTACCGAGGCTAAACCATACTTTCAACGTCTGGAAGAGGTAGAGCGGGCTATCCGACAATTGCTTATCCTTCGTGCGAAGAGTTCCGAGATCGTTCATCTCGCGTCCGGCGAGGTTCAAGTAGCATTGGAGGAGCGCGACCGAGACTAAACGAGACCATGTCATTGGAGGTAAGGTTGTCGGAAGAGTTAGAGCGTGTCAAGGCCGAGAATGAACGAGTGAACCTCGAGCAACAAAAGGCTGACTCCCGCCTCTCTCGCCTGTCTTCGGAGATAGTGAAGTTTAAGCAAATCATTGCTAATGCGCAAGCCTCACTAGCTACTCAGGAGGAGGCTCATGAACAGCTGCTAAGGGAGTTGGAGGAAATCGAGTCTCTACGGTAACTGGTCGCTGGTTCTGTCGAGGAGAAAGACCGAGCCCTCAAGGAGGCTAAACACACCGTCCAAGACTTGGTTTCGCGCACTGAGGAAGATCTTCGCCAAGAGATCCTGAGGAGGCTCGAGCTTCACCATGCTGGGGAATTTCGTGAGGCGGAGTCGCGATTGAGAGCTTTGTAATTTGTTTCTCATTCCATCGTTGTATTAGAATTTCTTTTAATGAATGGAATTATCTTTTTGTTCCTAGTCATTACTTCCTTTGTGTGCGCCCCACTTCTCTCTCTTTTTCTTTTAGTTGTTCAACACGGACCCGCACGAGCCAGAGTTTGGCCGCAAAGGGGATCCTTATTGCGGGCGGGTTCCAGCTGTTGGCGGGTTCCAGCTGCTGACGAATTCCAACTACCAGCGAGATTGGGACTGACTCGAGTTTCAGAGTGGCGTACGAGCCCAAATAGATCAACCATTAGGCGAGCTCGAACGTTATGAGTTTAAATGACTACTTCGACCCGCAGGCGGGCTCCGCTCTTAGTGGGCCACGCGTCAACTTGAGCGTTGATACGCTCGTCAGTTAAGACATCGTGGGCATGTTGTTTCACATTAAAGACAGCGTAGTGGGCCTCTTCATTCCCCACGCCCGATCTAGGCCATTGGTTGAAGATCGTGTCTAGAAACTGCCAGATCCTGGCCGTTCATGCGAGATCCCGAGTTGTTTGGCCTTACTCTCGACTGTTTGGCTCTGAATGGTCTAATCGAGTGGCGAACAACCGTCCAGGCTATGAGTATTTAATGCCCTTCCTCCTTGTTAAGGGAGGTTGCAGTTTTCTTATTGTCTTCTCCGGAGAAAATCCAAGTTTCCTTTTTTTACACTCGGAATGGCGCCGAAGGTGAAGAGAGTTGCTTCGAAGAAGAGGAAGGGGGCGTCCTCTTCGGGTGCCGCCGAGGTCGCTGCCGCTGAAGGTACCTTTTTGTTCCGATTTTCGCGTAGTTCGATTAAAGTGTAGCAAGTCAAGCGGTACTTCTTGCCTAATTCTTTCCTGTGTCGTTATTGTATTTCACAGCTCAAGAAGAGGTGCCGACTACCGAAGAGCGTGCGGCTGAGTGCATTTTGATTTCCGACGACGAATCTGAGGCTAC
>NC_033800.1:80626003-80640646 GCF_001876935.1 Asparagus officinalis
TCTGTTCCTCATCCTGGAGCCGAACCTTGTCTTGAGGTTCCACCCATCGCGGCTCTTGCTCCGGGTCAAGAGCCCGCTTCCTCATATTCCTTACCTATACATGCTCACGTTGAGGAATTTGAGAATGCTGTGAACCAGATAATTTCCCTCATCAGTCTTGGTATGGGGACCTATAATGGCTTCAAACTATCCCTCCTGGATCGTGTGGCCGATCTCCGCTGGTTGGGCGAATGTCGGCTTGCTACACGTTGTATGCAGAGACTCCTTTTTCTGGAGTCACGCCTGACGTGTTTGGAGATCCTGCTGCGAGAGGGTCCGGAAGTCGATGTGGAGTCCCTCTTGTCTCACGCTAGACGTCAGGAGGCCTGGGATCAGGAAGTTCGCTCTCACTGGAAGAGCGGATAGGCGATGCCACTTCCACTGTATCCCGCCTGAGGGCCGAGCTGGGGGAGGCGGAGGCGACTCTGAGGGGGCTTCAATCCGAGAGTGTAAAGGTCAGCAAGACTGTCGAGGAGGAAACTTGAAGCCTTCACACATTGCGCCAGGAGGACGCTGCCGCCAGGTCAAGCTTTGAAGATCGAGCGCGGAAAGAGGCCGAAGACAAAGACCGGGAGGACCACGCGAGAAGGGTGGCCGCGGTCAAAGCAGAGCTTAATTCCTTTAGTTTGTTGGACTAGGATTTCGGGTCTAAAACCGCGTTAAGACATTTTGCTTGTTTTGCTTTTGACACTGTGTTATGACTTGTTTGATTGTGAAATCATAACTTTGTTCAAATGTATTGTCTTAGGACTGGCTAAATGTTATGCTCTTTTAGTTTCCCAAATGCGTTTGTCCACGTACCCTTCCTAGTCATTGTCGCTTTTGTCTTTCGACTCTCGTCTTTCTTTGTGAAGCCATTGCAGGTGGGTCTCTAACTATAGGCGAATTCAAGCTACAGTCGGATTCTAGACGCAGACAAGTTCAGACCGCTGGTTCTCACTACAGGCGAACTCAAGCCGCAGGCGAATTTCAGCCATGGGCGAATTCTGATCATGGCTAAATCAAGTCGAAAGTGAAATTAACGCTGATTTGGAGAGGTAACCACGTGTCCACTCGCGGTCTAGAGTGCCCGCCAGCTGGACTGACATTAGCACGTCATCTTGCATTAAAGGCAGTGTAATGGATGGTTCGGCTGCCCATCTGGACCGTTGGATGACGGATACGTCTTGGCTCGTACATCATTTTTTTTACCTTCTTTTCTTGTCGGAGGGGGCATTGCGTTGATTGTCTCCTCCTTGTTCAAAATGGCACCGCGAGCGAAGGCGTCCAGTACGAGGAACGCTAGGGACGATGCCTCTTCTTCGGCCCTCACGCCTGATCATGATCCAGAGCTTAAACCCTCGGACTCCGTTCTGACCCAGTTAGAGGAGTTGGAAGACGCCGTGAAATGAGTGATCTCGCTCGTCGATCAAGGTCGTGGTACTTTCGTGAAGCTGAAACAGTCCCTCTCAGATCGTGTGGCGCACCTCCGCTGTCCGGATGACATCATGCCCTGAGTGCGTTGCTCAATGAGGCTCATTGATCTGGAATTACTCCTGACGAAATTGGAGGACTTGCAACATGTGGATTTGGAATCCGAAACGAAGCTATTCTTAGCTCCTTTCCGTCATCATGCCGTGTGGCAACAAGAATGTCGAAGGCGACACTTAGAAGACAAAGAGTCCCTTATTGCTCGTCTGGACCTTCGGCACCGCCTGCTGCAATCTGACATGGAGTCTGTCGCTTCTTCGATCATTTTAGGCTCTGTTCCATATGAAGAGGGGGCATCAATCTTGTCAGGCCTGTGCATTCAGAGCGAGACGGTGGAGGGCGACCTCGCCAGAGAGAGGCGTAATCTTCCACTGTTGCTTCAGGAAGATGCTGCTGCTCATGCTTCTTTCGAGGCACGGATCCGATAGGAGGTAGAGGACAAAGCTCGTGCCATGCATGCGGAGAAGATAGCCGCTGTCAGAGCCAGACTTGCATCCTTCAAGATCCTAGAATAAACCCGTAGGATAGGAGTAGACTCAAGACGTTCTGTTTTAGTTTTGTTTCTTGAATGTAATGTTATGACTCTCTTGGTTGTAAAGCCATAACTTTGTTCAAATGTACTGTCTAGAAGCATCTAATGAAGTTTGCATTTTCTCATTGTGCACATACTCCTCTCATATTTTGTTGTGTTTCTATTCGGCGTCTTGTTCATGCGATAGGCAGATTTAGTTGCAGGCGATTCTGAGCAATAGGCAAAACTCAAGCGTCGGTGGGTTTGGTCTACAAACAAAACTTGAGTGATGGCGAGTTTAGGTTGTAAGCGAAACTCAGGCACGGGCGAGTTTGGGCTACAAACGAAACTCAAGTGAGATGAATTTTGCATTGCAGGCGAAACTCAAGCACGAGCAAGTTTGTGCTATAAGCAGAATTCAAGCGAGATGAATTTCACATTGCAGGCGAAACTCGGGTGAGACGGATTTTGCATCGCAGGCGAAACTCAAGCACGGGCGAGTTTGTGCTACGAGCAGAATTCAAGCGAGGCGAATTTCGCATTGCAGGCGAAACTCAGGTGAGACGAATTTTGCATTGCAGGCGAAACTCAAACGCGAGCGAGTTCGTGCCACACGTCTGCCGGTGGACCCAAGTGCTTGCCAGCTAAGATGATGTGGGCGCATCAGGGTTCATTAATTGCGAAGCGACGGGACGCTTCACCTTTCGCGCTCAATCCGAACAGTCGGTTCGGGGTCCAAATGGTGACGCTTTTATGGGCGTTGAGCTCGAAGCGTCGTGAGACATCTGAGCCGCCCGATTATTTAGAACAGCAAATCTCAGCCGTTGGGCTTTTGGCTATATAGTGTACTTTCCATCTCTTCAGCAAAGTTCTCGTGTCCACGAAGGAATTCGCCAGAAGAGAATTGCTGCAAAACCTCTCTGACTCATAGCCTCCGCGTCCGATCATAGTGCCTCTAAAGGTGTTGATTCCTCTGCCACCGTCGTCGTCGTCGGTGCGCCGTCGGCTTCCCCCCGCAGGTTCGGCTCAGGGGTCTTGACGACGTGCTTCCCCTCATGGAGGAGGGTCTGGAGGTGGTCCGCCGTGTGGGTGGTCCCCAGCTCGCATGATGATGTGAGCGAGAGCTCGATCGTTTAGAGGGGTGGATGTATCGCCTGGAGGGCCTGGCGCAAGCCGACGCTTCAGATATACCACCACCTCTTGCGATGCGCTTCATGTCCGAGAACGAGGATCTGGCGAAGCGCATCCAGGCGAGAGAGGCCGAGCTCAAACATTTGTGCAAGCAACATCATGCGGTGTTGGCTGAGATGGACGTCTACACAGACGCTACTTTCTTTGAAGACACCAGGTCCCTCAAAGGCGAGGCAAGGCTGCGGGAGCTCAAGCGCGAAAAGATGAGGCTCAGTCACGTTGCCGAAGCGGTGGCCGGGGCGCTTTAACTTCTTTGCCAAGAGGAAGAGGATGGCAAGGCTGCTCTCGCCAGCTTCAGCATAGGCAGGAGGCGGAGACCCGTGCCAGACAGGCAGCAGAGCTCGCAGCTATCAAGGCGAAAATCGCCCACTTTAGCCTTTTGAAGTTAATGTAGTGCGTCCAGATCTTTTGTTTAAACACCCTTTTGTAATTTTGTTGATGCTAGCCACATCATAGCTCAAAACTCTATGTCGGTGATTTTGGCCCGTAATGGCCTTTTATTCTGTTTATCTGCTATTTTGCAAGCACAGTTTTCTTTTTCTTTTATTTTCTGTGTTTGATCTGTGCTTGGGACTATTAGTTAATCCATGATAATTATCGTGTTGGATTCGCCTGCGCTGTTTGGCGCCTGAGTCGAGCCATTTACACCATCTCTCACAGTGTGGCGAGCCTTCGACGAGTCTGTCTCAGACTTAGTCGCTAGGATCTCCTTCTGCTTTTGGTTGTTCGCAGCGTGGGGTCGGGTTAACTCCGACTTTTACGTTGCAGCTCAAGTGGAACCGAGAGGGTAACACTTAGCTTGAAACAAGGAGCAGTTGCTCGTGCATGCGACCAGGAGAGGGTAACACTTAGCTTGAAACAAGGAGCAGTTGCTCGTGCATGCGACCAGCTGAAGACCCCAACTATGACTTGCCATTCGGCGAGGACCAGCTGAAGACCCCAACTATGACTTGCCATTCGGCGAGTTGCTATCTGGGGGAACAGTTGGACATGTCGTCTATCGAGTCACCCTTGATAATTATCACCGTCTGCGATGACGACGTATATGATAATCGAATCGTTCAGGGATGTAGGAATGTGATGATCGATTGCTGTAGGAGTCATCGCGTGGTAGGCTACTACCCATCGGTTATTCTAATAGAAGTTTAGGATATCCGGAATAGGTCAGGTAGTTCAGGAACGTAGGAGTGTGACTATTGACCGAAGTAATAACACGTCATATGGTAGGTTACTACTTAGGCTGTGCTACTCGTGGGAATAACGACGCCAATCATCAGAGGTGATCATTAACATGACGGAGTTATGTTGCGATTGCAGCAACTATGAGGACTTATCATCCCATTGGAAGGGATTGATAAGTTGATTTTGTTAGAGGTGGTAGTTAACATAACAGAAGTGTTTGCCGTGATGTGAGCGACTTCGATGGGCTCACCATCCTATTGGAGAGGATTGGTAAGTTGATTTTGTCAGAAGTGTGGAATTAACATGACAGTGGGAGTTTGTTGCGATCTGAGCAACTCTGTGGACTTACCGTCCTATTGAGGAGGATTGGTAAGTCGATTTTGCCAGAGGTGATAATTAACACAACAGGATTGTATTAGTCCCGACTGTAAGAAGGTTGGACCAAATGGTGATCTAGGTCACACCTAAGAACGCTGTTAGTAGCGTCTCATGTAGGGTTTCCCGTCGGAGTATATGAAGTAGGAATAGTTTAGCCTTGTGTACCAGTTGGAGAGAGTTAGGACCAGTTTAGACTCATGCACCTGTTGGAGTTTGAAGGAGAATTAAGGGTAGTACTTCTTCAGGTATTTGCTATTGATGGGCATCATGATCTTGTCGCCATTCGGTTTGACGAGGCGATAGGCTCCATTCGAGTAGACTGCCTCCACCACGAACGGTCCCTCCCATTTGGACTGAAATTTGCCCTTCTTCTTGGAAGTGAGAATCATTGGTCGCCGAGCAGCTAGTACCAGTTCTTCTTCCTTGAAGGATCGACGCTTGACCTTCTTGTCGAAAGCCTTGGCCATTCGGGCTTGATAGAACTCAATTGACCTTCTTGTCGAAAGCCTTGGCCATTCGGGCTTGATAGAACTCAATGTGTTGTTGAGCTTCCAGTCATTTCTCATCCAACGCTTCCCTTGGCCATTCGGGCTTGATAGAACTCAATGTGTTGTTGAGCTTCCAGTCATTTCTCATCCAACGCTTCGAGTTATGTGAGGCGCCATTGATGATTATCCTCAGTCGTCATCCCCGCTGCCAGGGCGACGTGGAGGGATGGAATTTGAATCTCTAATGGTAACACGGCCTCGCAGCCGTATACCAATGAGTAAGGCGTGTTGCCAGTCGGTGTGCGAACCGTTGTGCGATACGCCCATAAGCTCTCACCTAGATTCTCATTCTAATCGCGCTTGCTATTGGAAGTTTGCTTGGTTAAGATCTTAATAATCGTTTTGTTAAAGGCCTCGATCAAGCCATTCGCCGAAGGGTTATAGGCTGTGGAGGAAAGGTTCTATATCCGAAATTTATCACAAAACCGGGTGAACGCATGACTAACGAATTGTGTACCGTTGTCATGGATGATATGTCGAGGTATGCTATATCGGTATATGACATGATGTTTGATGAACTTAATCACGTCATTGGTCTTGACTTCTCTTAAAGGGACGGCTTTGGCCCATTTGGAGAAGTAGTCGGTGATCGCGAGGATGAAGCGATGGCCTCTTGCCGACGGCGGGGATATTGGTCCGACTATGTCCATCCCCCATGCTTCGAAAGGCCATGACGCCTTTGTCGGGTGTAGGTCTTTGGGAGGTTGATGCATGTAGTTGGCGTGGATTTGACACGCGTGGCAGTGCTTTGCGTAAGCGACTGCGTCGCTAACCATCCCAGGCTAAAAGTAGTCCATCCTTCATAGACGATCCTAAAGTTTAGGTCCGGGTTGGTGAGCTCCGCAAGTGCCTCCATGGGCTTTCCGTAGGGCTTCTTGTGCTTCTGCCTTTGAAAGGCATCGAAGTAACAAGCTGTCGTACGACCTTCAATACAACATCTTGGTGGTCGAATCGTAGTAGAACCTCGAGGCATGTCGTCGGACAGACTCTCGCTCTCTAGCGTCCTCGGGCAGCATGCCGTATAGGACGTAATCGATGATCGAGAGATGCCAGTCTTTCAGGTCGGGCTGATCTGAAACTTGATGGGTGGCGTTTGCTTCTGGAACGTCCTTTAGTCAAAAGAGCCTTCGGCTTGCCACGGTGACCCATTGAGTCTTCTCTAGTGGCTGGGCCAAGTTAGCTGCCAAGGATGCGAGGGCATCCGCATACGCCCATTGAGTCTTCTCTAGTGGCTGGGCCAAGTTAGCTGCCAAGGATGCGAGGGCATCCGCATACGTGTTCTTAGAACGGAGCACATGCTCGATGCGGAAACTCTCGAATGACTCCACCAGCTTGGTAGCTGCTTTGTGAAGCGGGATTAGATTGTTTTTCCTTACTTCGTATTCCCCCGTCATCTGTTTAACAATTAGCTGAGAGTCACCGTAGGCTTCGAGATGTCTTATCTCTAACTCTCTTGCTAACTCGAGTCCAATGAGTAGCGCGTTGTACTCAGCCACGTTGTTGGTGCATGGCTCTGTTAGAGAGAAGGCTCGAGGTAATACGTGGTTATGCGGGGAATTGAGGACCACCCCCACTCCTGCAACAATGGATCCGCTTATGCCAACGTAAGACGCGCCGTCAAAGAACATCTGCCAAACCTCTGGCGAAGAAGTTGTGTTGACCTCAGGGGGTTCATCTGGCAAATCTTCAAAATAGGTCAGTCTTCGCCCCTAGCGGATGACTAGCCATAAGATCACAGATAGCCTGCCCCTTGACTGACTTTTGTGGCATAAAGTGAATGTCATACTGAGACAATAGGAGTGCCCACTTGGCCAAATGCCAGTTTAAAGCCGCAGGCTACGTCATGAAAACTCGGATGGGGTTTATCCGGGAAATGATGTGGATGGTCTGGCCAACCAAGTAGTGCCGCATCTTTTGGATGGCGAATACTAAGGCCAAACACTCCTTTTCGACCATCGGGTATCGCTGTTTGGCGCCTTGTAGGGTTCTACTTAAGTAGTAGATGCCCTGCTCGTGGCCAGCGTCATCATTTTGTGCCAAGAGGGCGGCTAGAGAGTGCTCCATAGCCCTGATGTAGATGAGGAACGGCTTTCCTGAGATTGGAGCCGCCAGGACGGGCGGGTTCGAGAGGTAAGCTTTGATCTCCTCAAAGGCATGTTGGCAGGGTTCGTCCCACACGAAGAAAGTATCTTTCTTCATTAGTTTAGAGAAGGGTTGACACTTGCCCGAAAGATTCGAGATGAACATCCGGATGTAAGCCAATCGTCCTTGAAGACCCCTCGGTTCCTTACGATTTCGGGGTAGGCGAAGCTCTTGAATAGCTTGTACTTTGTTTGGGTCAATCCGGATTCCTTTCGTAGTAACGACGAAACCAAGGAATTTACCGCTAGACATCCCTAAGAATGACTGTGTAGGATTTATCTTGAGTTGATGAGTCCTCATGAGTTCGAACATCAACCTCAAGTCTTGGAGGTGGTCATCTTTACAGCGACTTTTCACGACTAGGTCATCCACGTAGCATTCGACCGTCTTCCGCAGGTAATCTCGAAAGATCATGCTCATGGCGCGCTGGTAGGTTGCGCCAGCGTTCTTGAGTCTGAAGGGCATAACAGTGTAGCAGTACACCCCCATAGGAGTCCTGAATGAAGTGTGTTTTTCGTCCTCGGGGTGCATTTTGATGGGAGTCCTGAATGAAGTGTGTTTTTCGTCCTCGGGGTGCATTTTGATTTGATTGTACCCTGAGAACCCATCCATGATTCGTCCTCGGGGTGCATTTTGATTTGATTGTACCCTGAGAACCCATCCATGAAGGACATCCTCTTAAACCCACACGTGTTATCAATGATAACGTCAGTGATGAGTAAAGGAAACTCGTCTTTAGGGCACGCAGCATTGAGATCCCTAAAGTCAATGCAGATACGAATCTTACCGTTCTTCTTCAGGACCGGAACAATATTGGCTACCCAGTCGGGATACTGTTCCTCTCTGATGAAACCGGATTCGATTAGTTTCTTCACTTCGGCCTCGATCGCTTCCATGATTTGCAGACGGAATCGCCTTTGCTGCTGTTTGACTAGTTTGACGCCTGAGCCGATGTTGAGGTGATGCATGGTGACCCGTGGGTTAAGGCCAGGCATGTCCTCATAATTCCATGCGAAGACGTCAATGTATTCCCATACGAGGGCAATGAGTTCTTCTTTCTCCTGAGGGGGGAGACTACCGCTGATGAATATAGGCTTGGGGTTCGTCTCATCGCCCGTGTTCACTTGGAGGATTTCGTCTTCGGTCGGTGGTTCACGTTGCTCAAAGCAACTATTCCACTGAGCGTTGACGTGGCGGTCCCATGTCTCATCATAAAGCCGGACCTGTCCGTCTCCTGCCATTTCGGCGGGATCAATCGCGGCCATGTTGACTGTAAGGCTATCGAACAAGTCTCTTACGCTGACGTCTGAGTCTCATGCTGAGGTTGTCGAAGATTGATCCCCTGAACGCATATAGTCGGAGTCCTCATTGACATAACAGAACAAATCCGATGAGGAAGAGGAGTAGCCTAGACCTCTCTGGGTCCGGTTGAAGTAATTTAAGGGTTTGCCCTTAGGTACGTAAGCGGGTCGGATGACCGTCTTGCATCCTCGGCCGTAATTCAGGCCTTCTGGGCGAGCGAGGTCGTACCCCATGTTGCTCATCATGCGCTTTGCGATTTGACTATATTATGAAAACTGAGGCGCGGGGTCCTCGTCTTCAGATTCATCCCACAACGTGCGCAAGGGGTGATCGATTCGCCTAAGGATACTATCTTTTTGATAGTTATTCTGGGCTGGCACGATGAGTACAGCTTGTGATGACTTGATCGGTTGTGCCCTCGCGACGTACGACGAGCATACAGGCAAGTGCAGGGACCGGTCGTTATAGAGTTTCGACAATAGGTCATTAGGCGCATCATCCTCGGATGTTGAGCAAGACGACAAATAAGCAAAGTTGAACTTCTCATTCACGATAGATGTTGAGCAAGACGACAAATAAGCAAAGTTGAACTTCTCATTCACGATAATCTCCTCCGCCTGAACAGCGTTGGTTACATTACGACAAATAAGCAAAGTTGAACTTCTCATTCACGATAATCTCCTCCGCCTGAACAGCGTTGGTTACATTATGATTTTCTTAACCGATTACAATTGATTCGAAGTCGTTCAGGACTAGGTTGTCGCCGTACTCGGGCTCGCTATCCGCCTCATTGCCGCTCTCTAGTTCCTCGACCGGTGGTTCGTCAGGGTCTTGGTACAGCAAAGAGTCTGTGAAGTAGTTTTTGATGCCTTTGAAGGGTTGCTTGTCGGCTACTACTGTCTTCACGCGATCATAGTCATCCACGTATTTTAAGCATTGATGCAAGGTAGATGGGACTATCCGATTACTGTGGAACCATGGTCATCCTAAGAGCACGTTGTAGGATGGCTCGGCGTTGATGATGTAGCAGGTCACATCTGTCTTCATGTCGCCTATTTGACACTTCAGACGGATCTTGCCGAGCGGCCGAGTCCCAGTGGCGTTGAAGCCAAAGATAGTCATGGTAATTGTGGATAGACGTTTCTGGGGTATCCCCAGGTGTTTGATCAGCTTCAGGGGTACGATGCTTAGTGGGGACCCCGGGTCGACTTGAATTCGGTCCACTTTTGAGGAACCAACGTACCCTGTAAAGTATAGTGGTCGATCATGAGAGGTGCTTTTGATGAGCATGTCTTCAGGAGTGAATGTGATGCAAGGGACGAGCCTCTCGGTGGTCTGGCAGCACATCGCACATTCCCGTCTCGTGTCTTCTTCCCTCACGAAGTGGGTGGAGAAAACTTCCGAGTCGGCCAATGCCTCTTGGAGAGCTTCCCATGTAGGTCTGGATAACCGTAGGAGGTCATACATGGTAATACGTGCGGGGATGCTCTTCAGTTACGTGAGCACGTTGAATCGGAAAGGCTGACTGCCCGAGCTCGGCCCATCCAGCTTTAGAGGAGTTGCCGCGGCTGGCTTCGTGGGAGGTCCTGCCGGGTTCTCCGCCCTCATAGGGTACTCTTTCGTGAATTCCTTCCCTGTTCTCGTGGCGAGGATAGTGGTTTCCTCCTCGAAGTCGGTGGGGGCGGTCATCGCTGTCTTATCTCCATCCAAGATGGCGGAGATGACGTTGCAAGGTTTTCCCTTAACCTCTTTCGAGGGCTTTGTAGTCCATTGTTCGTCGCCGAGGAGGTCCAGATGGACCCACATCACTTGACCTGATGGTAGAGTCTGGGGGACTAAACCTTTCCTTCATTGGTTGTGAGGGTCATCATTAGTGATTTTCAGGACTGCCTTAGGGATAGGAATTACCCCTACCGGAGTCTGGATCTACGGGAGATCTGTCCCAAAGCTCAAGGTGATCATATTCATGGTCACCTGCTTTTGAACCTTCTCCTTTTTTAGGACTCCTGCATCCTAGAGGGCCTGGAGTTTATCCTTAAGGATGTAACACTTAGAAGTGTGGTGGCCAAGGAATCTATGATAGGCACAATAACTCGGGTTATTGGTTTTGTTTGCCTCTTCAGGCTTTGTGACCTCCGGTAATTTAATTCTATCACTCTTGAGTAGCGTGTCGAAAATCGCTACCACTTGGTCTTCCTTGAAGTCGTATTGCCATGGGGGACGTTGCTCGAATTGCCTAGGTTTCGGCCTTTGAGCAGTTTTGGGTGTCGGGGTGGAATCGATAGCCATGATCTCTTTTCCTCTCGTTCGAGGAGGATTCTTTAGTGCGATCAGCTCCGCGGCTCCCTTCTTGGGCTATGGCTCTTCGGCCTCTAACCTTTTGATCATATTTTCCACTTGCTCGCCTTGACAAACAAGTTCTTTTTAGGTCCAGGTTTCCACCGCGCCAACCTTGGACAGAATATGGATCGAGAGATTATTACGGCACATCTCGATCAGCGTGGATTCGGAAACTTGATCCCGACAGTGGACCGATCGGTTCCTAAACCTCTTCACAAAGT
Source organism: Asparagus officinalis (assembly GCF_001876935.1). NCBI lineage: Eukaryota > Viridiplantae > Streptophyta > Magnoliopsida > Asparagales > Asparagaceae > Asparagus > Asparagus officinalis. The sequence goes on from NC_033800.1 coordinate 80,637,328, forward strand.
CGTTGACCGACTCAGACTTCCGTTGCTTTTCGGCGAGGAGGGTGGCCATCGACACCTCTGTGTCGTCGTCAAAGAAGCGGGCCAAGAGAAGTCTCTCCGTGTCGGCCCATGATTTGTTAGAGCCGGGTTCTAACTTGCGGAACCATTCAAATGCCACCCCTTTGAGGGTGCCTATGAATAGTCGAGTGAGAATAGCGTCATTCCCCGTAAGGAATCCGGTCTGTGCCATGAAGTAATAAATGTGTTGCGAGGGCGAACCCTTGCCATCAAATTGCACCAAGCTAATCTACTTGAACTTCGTGGGGTATGGGACTGTATCCCACTCGACAGGATAGGGTCGAACCACCCCCAGCTTGTTCATGCTTTGCTGGAGTTTCAAAGCATTGAGTTAGCTTTGGAACTCGTCAAACCTCTTGTCGCGGGCGCTACCCCCAGTATGCGACGTTCCTAGCGATGTTTGGGAAGAGTAATCGAATTGTGGATCGATGTTATCCTCCGTTTCAGTCGCCAGACGATGGGGAGGTACCCATTCCTTACCCCCCATCTGTCGCGGTAAGGTGCGCTGGGCTCATTTCTTCTTCTTCTTCTTATTCAGAAGTTGCTCCAACATTTCTCTTAAGGAGTCTATGGTTGCCTGTTGTTCTTCAAACCTTTGGGCCACCGCATGTTCTTGTGTGGGTTCGGCCATGTGTACCATTGCCAAAGCGTCCTGACTCGAGTGCGATGTTTGGGACGTAGCTGCTATCGAGTAAATCTCGTCTTCGCTATCGAAGGGAGGTGCTAGGGTTGAATAATCAAACCCAATGCTCACCCCCATGCGACTACGGGTGTGCTAGTATATACCATCTCGTTCACATTGGACGAGTGGAGGATTAGGTCCCAGGAAGGGGTCCGAGTCCTGAGAACCAGAAAGCACAGCTTTGCCCTTGTCCATCATGTTGATTGTAGCGGATGGGAGCTCTAGATCGTCGGTGGCGCATCCTCTTTGATGATGACGCCCTCGATGAGAAGGTCTCGGTCGAGGAGGTCGTCGAGAGAGCCTCTCGAACACCGAAGGTTTCACCGTTCCTACACATTGGCAGTCGGCGAGTACTGTTTGGATGAGCCTTTCGCAGTGGCACTGAGGATTCACCTCATGTATGATGCGTTTGCGAGTTAAGTAACCCCGGAGGTCTTCTGTGGATGATTGGTGACAACCCCCAACATCAGACGGGTCTTCCGGGTGGTTGCACAAGAGAGTTTTGGTTGCACTCCCTGGTGTACACTGGGTAGAATGTTTAGGTGTTGGAGTCGGGCGAGCTTACCTTGATAGGCGAGTCTTCATGCTTGGACAAACTCCAGCATGGAGGCGAGACTCAACCCTCTGCTCGCGCAGGCGAGTTTGCGAGGTATCGCCTACTGCTTTGCCTTTGTAGCCGAGGCTTTCCCGCTTGTCACACTTATCCGTCAAGGGGTCACGGCGAGGTTCGCCCGCCTTCGAGGGTTTGCCTCCCCGGGTAGGTTTGCTCGTTTGGGATGGTCTATTCGCATCAGGGATGTGACCTGAGAAGCGAAGTCCGCCCGAGCGGGTGGTCCCGTCCCTCTCGGTTGGCACTCCCGATTTGGAGAGCCTTCTAGTGTTGGGCGAGTTGTCCCTTCGTCTAGCACTTTTTGAACATGTGTAATAGTTCAGACCGTCGTATGAGACGAAGGCTCGGGCCTCCTATTAGGCGAGGGTCTGTCGTTGCCGTTGGCGAGCTCTTCTGGAGAGAGGAGCGTCTGTACGGGTTGTGGCAGCATGGTCCGCGTCGGAGTGAACTACTGTTTCCTCCTGGGCTGATGTCTGCAAGGGCCGTTTAGCGACCCATCTGGTAGGCTTTCGCCTCATGCTCTCAACCTCTGGCTTGGCCTTGATCGATTTGGAGGGAGTAGGTTCTCACGACGTGACTTGGATAGAGTCTTCAGGCACGGAGGCTTTGACCGTTTGAGGTCGGCCTTTACGTACGACTCTATGGCGTTTGCGGAACGCATCGCCACCAGAGGAGGAAGAAGACAAGTACTCTTCGTACTTGGCTTGGTCGAACTCGATTTCTAGGGACTCCACAGTCGTCCCAACAGCAACCTCGTCGAACTGAGCTACCACTATTTCGGTTGAAGAAATAGATTCTCCCACTGTGGTCACCATCTTCTGTAGGTGTGAATTTCTAATCTCCCAAAACAGGGATTTCGTTTGTATTGATAAGAATAGCTTATTACAAACTAATGAATCAAAGATTACAACAGAAGTGGAGGGAATGCCCTCCTTGTTTAACGTGGAGACTTTCGGTAGCTATAGGACGCTTCGCTCGGTTCTCGCACCGAGTCTGCTTCCCTTGGATGATTCGACCGAGGTTGCTAGCGAGCTTCAGTACGTAGTAGAAGCATGGATCGATGGAGTTCGATTCTCCGAGTTTAACGATGATCAGGGCCTGAAACTGGGAGAAGGTGCTGCAATGCAAACATTATGCAAAGAGCTTGTCGTCGACTCTGTTGAGAGTCGAGATCTAGTGGTTCAGTTACCTGATTGAATCAATCAATTGGCTATGAACGAACTGTTGAACCCCTCTTCCGAAGCCAGGAGAGGTTCTTAAATAGAGGAGAGACGGCATGGCCGCTCCTTGAATCATAGGATCACGTCGTGAGGAGTGGAATGGCCCCTCCTTGTATGTAGGATAGCGGCTATCCAGCACTCGAGTGGGTTTAGCCAGCTTGTCGTTTACAGGCGGATTCAGCTCTTGACTCGTGCCGGCGAGGCAAGCTTCCTGCAGGCGGATCTGGCGGGTGACCGGTCACTCGTACTGTGAGCAGCTACTTGATGGGTTTTGAGTACTGTTCTCCATCCCTTCACATCGTGCAGGTAGAAGGAAGGCCCATCCCTGTACGCAACATAGCGGCTGTCAAGTACTCAAGTGAGTCTAGTCAGCTTGCTATTCGCAGGCGAATTCAGCTTCTGACTCGTGTAGGCGAGGCGAGCTTCACTCGTGAGCGTGCAGACGGATTTGGTGACTGCATGGATTTGACCGGTTGCTCGTACTACGAGCGGCTACTTGATGGGTTTGGAGGAATATGCTCCCTCCCCTCACGTCGTGGGAAGTGGGAAGGCCCATCCCTGTATGCGGCGTAGCGGCTGTCGGGTACGAATTCGACTCTCGACTCGTGCAGGCGAGTCGAGTGAGCAGGAGAATTCGGATGATCTTGACTCATACGGGCGAGTTGATCATGCTGGCGAATCTGGATGACTTTGACTCATGCGGGCGAGTCGATCATACCGGTGAATTCTTGATCAACAACCACGGACGAA
>NC_033800.1:80642368-80662301 GCF_001876935.1 Asparagus officinalis
TGCACTCCCTGGTGTACACTGGGTAGAATGTTTAGGTGTTGGAGTCGGGCGAGCTTACCTTGATAGGCGAGTCTTCATGCTTGGACAAACTCCAGCATGGAGGCGAGACTCAACCCTCTGCTCGCGCAGGCGAGTTTGCGAGGTATCGCCTACTGCTTTGCCTTTGTAGCCGAGGCTTTCCCGCTTGTCACACTTATCCGTCAAGGGGTCACGGCGAGGTTCGCCCGCCTTCGAGGGTTTGCCTCCCCGGGTAGGTTTGCTCGTTTGGGATGGTCTATTCGCATCAGGGATGTGACCTGAGAAGCGAAGTCCGCCCGAGCGGGTGGTCCCGTCCCTCTCGGTTGGCACTCCCGATTTGGAGAGCCTTCTAGTGTTGGGCGAGTTGTCCCTTCGTCTAGCACTTTTTGAACATGTGTAATAGTTCAGACCGTCGTATGAGACGAAGGCTCGGGCCTCCTATTAGGCGAGGGTCTGTCGTTGCCGTTGGCGAGCTCTTCTGGAGAGAGGAGCGTCTGTACGGGTTGTGGCAGCATGGTCCGCGTCGGAGTGAACTACTGTTTCCTCCTGGGCTGATGTCTGCAAGGGCCGTTTAGCGACCCATCTGGTAGGCTTTCGCCTCATGCTCTCAACCTCTGGCTTGGCCTTGATCGATTTGGAGGGAGTAGGTTCTCACGACGTGACTTGGATAGAGTCTTCAGGCACGGAGGCTTTGACCGTTTGAGGTCGGCCTTTACGTACGACTCTATGGCGTTTGCGGAACGCATCGCCACCAGAGGAGGAAGAAGACAAGTACTCTTCGTACTTGGCTTGGTCGAACTCGATTTCTAGGGACTCCACAGTCGTCCCAACAGCAACCTCGTCGAACTGAGCTACCACTATTTCGGTTGAAGAAATAGATTCTCCCGCTATGATCGCCATCTTCTGTAGGTGTGAATTTATGATCTCCCGAAACAGGGATTTTGTTTGTAATAATAAGAATAGCTTATTATAAACTAATGAATCGAAAATTACAACAGAAGCGGAGGGAATGCCCTCCTTGTTTAACGTGGGGACTTTCAGTAGCTTCAGGACGCTTCGCTCGGTTATCGCACCGAGTCTGCTTCCCTTGGACGATTCGACCGAGGTTGCTAGTGAGCTTCAGTACACAGTAGAAGTACGAATCGATGGAGTTCGAGTCTTCGAGTTTGACGACGATCAGGGCCCGAAACTGGGAGAGGAGGCTGCAGTGCAAAGGTTATGCAAAGAGCTTGTCGTCAACTCTCTTGAGAGTCGAGAGCCAGTGGTTCAGTTAACTGATTGAATTAATCAATTAGCTATGAGCGAACTGCTGAACCCCTTTTCTAAAGGCATGAGAGGTTCTTAAATAGAGGAGAGACGGCGTGGCCGCTCCTTGAATCATGGGATATGACCATGTCTTGGGTTTGTACTGTGAGCGGCTGCTTGATGGGTTCGGAGTACTGTACTCCTTCCCTTCACGTCGTGAGGAGTGGGATGGCCCCTCCTTGTACGTGGGATAGCAGCTGTCTAGTACTCGAGTGGGTTTAGCCAACTTGCCGTTTGCAGGCGGATTTAACTCTTGACTCGTGCAGGCGAGGCGAGCTTCCTACAGACAGATCTAGCGAGTGACCGGTCACTCGTACTGTGAGCGGCTACTTGATGGGTTTGGAGTACTATTCTCCATCCCTTCGTGTCGTACGGGAAGTGGGAAGGCCCATCCCTATACGCAGCGTAGCGGCTGTTGAGTACTCAAATGATTCCGGTCAGCTTGCCGTTTGCAGGCGGATTCAACTCTTGACTCATGCAGGCGAGGCGAGCTTCAACCTTGAGCGTGCAGGCGGATTTGATGACTGCATGGATTTGACTGGTTGCGGCTATTTAATGGGCTTAGAGTACTATTCTCCATCCATTCACGTCGTGAGGAGTAGGATGGCCCCTCCTTGTACGTGGGGTAGCGGCTCTCGGGTACACTGTTGGTGGGCGAATTTGGCTCTCGGCTCGTGTGGGCGAGTCGATCATACAAGTGGATTAATTTGGCTCTTGACTCGTGTGGGTGAGTCGATCATACAAGTGGATTTGTGATAAACAAATGCGAGCAAATTTGGGTTTGCACTGGTGAGTCCAGTCCATAGGTTAGCCCCCGTCCTCAAGATCGGTGGATGACCCTGACTCGCAGGCGAATTTCTCGTAGGCCTACAAAGGTAATTTTTACTGTCTACACCGAGCAACATGAGAAAATGTTTCCTAATAATCAATATCTTATTGTTGAGTAAAACCTTGAGCCACTAAACGAGCTTTCCGACGTTCAATGATGCCATCAGGATGATACTTGACCTTATAAACCCATTTAATACCAACTAAAGAGATACCAGAGGGACAGGGAACAACATCTCATGTATGTGCTTGATGAAAGGCCTAAAATTCCTTAGCCATAGCCTATCTCCACTCTGGAAATTGAACGGCCTCTTGAAAGGACTTTGGCTCAACTGTAGTATGAATGGTAGTAAGAAAATTATGAAAGATAGATGAATAGAAAGTAACCAAAGTATACCGTGCAGGCATGACATGTGGGCGTTTACCTCGACAAAGAGCAAGAGGAACATCAGGCGGGGGAGATGCTGGCGCAGGTGCATGGAGGTCAACAGTATTTTCTGGAGTGGGTATCGTGTCTATGGGATAGAGATCAGATGGTGAAAGAGAAGGCTCGAGTGAGGGAGAGTCAATAGAAGGAGATGGAGAGATTTTAGGGAGATCTCGAAAGGAGAACTGAGGTAAGGAAGTAGGTGATGCAGCTGGTAGAGAAGCACGATCAGTAGTGTGGATAAAATTGAAATCATCGGAAGTAGAATAAAATGCAGAATCCTCTTCGAATTGAACGTGTCGAGATATATGAACTCGACAAGATGCAGGATCATAACAATAATAAGTTCGATATTCTAAACTAATTCCTAAATAGACACAGAGAATGGCACTGGGAGACAATTTATCATGTTTGTGAGATGGCAAAAGAACGAAATAGCGACAACCAAAACGCAGACAAGATCATAATTGGGTGGATGAATATAAACACGACTACGAGGAGTAGCACCAAAAAGAGAGCTAGATGGAGTGATATTAATGGTATGAGTAGCAGTGAGAATGGCCTCAGCCTAGAAATGACGATGAACAGAGTAAGAAATGAACATGGATCGAGCGAAATGAACATGGATCGAGCGGTATCGAGAATATGATGATAGTCCCATGAGTGTAAGGACATGACTGTTAAAAGATAGTCCCATAAGAGGACATGACTGTTGAAAGATAGTCCCATGAGAGGACATGATAGAGCACATGGTAGAGGATAGGTACTCTTTGGCACAGTTAGAACGAAAAACTTTAATACGAGATTGCCACTGAGTGAAGATCATCGCAGTGAATGCTTGATAAGAAACAAGTACGTCAGAGCGATTTTTAAGTAGGTAGACCAATGTATAACGATAGAAATCATCGATAAAACTAACATAATATAAGTAGCCAGATAAAAAAGGCAGAGGAGCTGGCCCCATATATCAGAATGGACCAAATCAAATAAGGAAGTGGAAACAGATGTACTGGTTGGAAATGGTAGAGCAATGAATTTGGCTAATTTACAATCAGTACATGACTTAATATGAGAATAAGAGGATACGAGACCAAGTACCCTGGACTAGATAAGACTTTTCAGCCTTTTATGAGACACATAACCAAGTCGTCTATGCCACAAATCTTTGGAAAGAAAGGTAGAGGATTTTGGACTTACAGAAGCAACAAGAGAATGTGGACATATGGATGCTAGAAGGTGAAGATATTCTAAAATACAGTTTGTGTCTCCTCTGACCAGACTAACAGTCTTGCCCGTCTGTGGATCCCACACAATACAAGTATGAGAAGAAAATGAGACAAGTAGGCCATCCATACACAAGGAGCTAACAGAAATTAATTTTAAACACAACTGAGGAGCCACATAGACGGGGCCAAGAGTTAGATGACCAGATGGGTCAGTTTGTAGGTAATAGAGCTATACTGAGTGATAGACAAATGTTGTCCAGTAGCTGTGTAGATATGGGAAAGAGAAGAGGAAGTGAAGACAGAAGATAAGAGGGAGGCATTACTAGTCATATGAAAGGAACAACCAGAGTTAAAAATCTAGAGATCATTAATACCAGAAACCGAAGGGTTGGCTAAAGAACCAGCAAGACGCATACTAGAGAGTTGTGCAGTAGATGTAGAGGCTCTATGCTAAAGAGCATCAATTTGATTGTGAATATCAGAGAGTTGTGCAGCAGATGAAGAGGTGGTATGCTGAAGGGCCGTAATTTGATGGCTAATATTTACAATAGCTTGAAGAGCCTCAATTTGACGACGAATATCAGAGAGTTTTGCAGCAAATGGAGAGGTGGTATGCAGTCGTAATTTTATGGCTAATATCTGTAATAGCTTGAATAGTAGGGTCTGAAGTGGTAGATAGGATAACATTGACTGGTAATCCTAGTACACTAGAGGATCGGGACTGAGAGGATCACTGACTACGGCCAGTTCCTGAGGAACGTAACTCAGGATGAAGGTGGAAACATATCTCAAAGCGGTGTCCCTCCTTCTTGCAAAAGGTACAAAAGAGCTTAGATCGAGCCTGAGAAGCATGTGCCACTGAAGAGGCTATTATAGCAGTAATTCAAAGTTTAAGATAATAATCCTTGAATAAAACATGAATGTATAAATGGAACCTGAAGGTTAAACGAGAACGTGAAATGCGTTAAGAGGCTGTAAAGCGGCAAGGCCAAAAATCTGGTAGAGGAACGCAAAAAAATCGTTAAACGACCTCAAAGCAGCAATACCAAGATTTAGCAAAAGAACGCGGAAGCATTAAAAAAAATTTATTGAAAGTGAAATAATAACCCTAGCTCTGATACTATGTTAAAGTGAGAGAGAGAGAGAGAGAGAGAGAGAGAGAGAGAGAGAGAGAGAGTCTTGGGTAAATTTCTCCTTAAGTTGAATATTAAGTGTGCACATATATTTATATAAGTAGAGGAGGGTGAGGTGTGTTCTCACAACTAATGTGGGACTAAAAACCCACTACTACTATTATCAATACTATTATCAACACAGATAATATTTCCTCCTTAGAAGTAATTCTCATTACCTTTATTCACCAAACGACTACTCCTTCTAGATTTTTTTGGGGGTTGGGGGGGAGGATTTGGATGTTATGATTTAATCTACATAAACCAATATTGGGTACTAGGTGGTTTAGACATGGAATGAGTGGAGAAGGAGACATAGCAATCGAGCAAATTATGTATTTTTGCTGTTACTTTTTGGTGAACATAAGATTTTTAATTGTTAATATTTATTCTTTTTTTTTGTTTTAAATAGACTATATTTGCATCGATGGTCACTGGTAAGATGAAAATTTTGCACTAGTGATTCTAAAGGAAAAGTGAGCGAATATGTTTGTGTTTTATTATGTTTATTTTTTATTACGAGGGGATTTTATATGGCTTATGCTCTATTTATATGGTGAAAATGTCATTAGAATATGTTGAACAATTATTCATCATTATTTCATGAAGGTGGTGATATATTAGAATTTAAAAAAAATTGAATTATAGGCATTGAAAAAAGCTCTCGAATGGTGGTTGGCCGACACCGCTGTGACGATTGACGACCGACAAGTGGTTGGTGGTGGGGAGCGGCAACGGTAAGGTTAAAATGGTTGGGTGTGACTAGTGGTTGTTGATTGGTATCATGTGCTATATAAATAGTCAAACTAGTTTGACTCGTAACTTTCAAAATGGTGTTTTCAAAACACTTTTTAAAAAAAACATCATGACATGGTGTTTTTCTACCAAAACACAGCAAGAAAACCACTTTGATTACTAAACACATCCTAAAATAAAAAATTTCAATTATACAGAAGTGAATAAAATTAAAATTGTAATTTGCAGATTGGGAAAAAAATTATTTGGGTATTAAATTATTTAATGACCATTGAATTAAAAATTCACAATGTTGGTAATTTGAAATTTACACAAATTTTGATATTATTTTAGATATATTTTGAATTATATTAATCTTAATTAATTTGAAAAATTGTCAGCAGTATCTAATTTATCTAGTAAAATTAAAGTAAGATTTAGTAGTTTGAATTGGTAATTTTAATTTAATAAGATCTATTTTCTAATTTAAAATTTAATAAAATTTTCTTATTAAAATGTTTTAAAAAATTATAAACAAGATCAAAATTAGCAATTTAATAAAGTAAGAAATGGTAGTTTAAATTTGTAACTTGCACTTAGTAAGATCAATTTGGTAATATACAATTTAATAAAATTTTGCTATTATTTTTGAAGATGTATTTTAAAAAAATAAAAATACTAAAATATTTTATAATATAGAAAATATATTTTTAAAAATTTATTATAATTACTGTAATATTTTTTAAAATAGAAAATATTTTAAAAATATTTTTAATTGCTAAAATAATTTAAAATTAAAAATATATTTTCAAAAATATATGTTAATCATTGTAACATTTTTAAAAACCAACATATATTTACTGTGTAGAATTTATGATTATGTTAGTTACAAAATTATTATAAATAATCAAAAACATATTTTCACAACTATCTAAAAATGAAATAAAATCCAAATTAAATTTTAGAAATTCGTAAATGTTAAATTTTGGTATTAGTTCATAAATAATTAAATATTTTGAGATTACAATAATATAAAATGATTTGAAAATTTTTACAAATGAAGTAAATTAGTGTAAAACCCCATAAATTTGAATATTTTGTGATAAATAATAATAAATTTGTTATACATTGATAAATAACATATTGTGATGTTTAAGTATGCCAGGAATTGATTTGAGATCAATTCAATGTATATATGTATATATGAGTACAAATACACAAAACATTATGAGTGCAAATCCACAAAATATGCATGATGTATAAATATGAAAAATAATAATCAGTGGAGAGATTTTGTATTTTACACACTGATACATTATAAATATGGAAAAACTTATAAGACCAAAGTTGTATATCTCTTCAGCAGCTTTCTAATAAATCTTTAATCACCTCATTCTGAGATCGGATACAAAAGTTATAGCTAAAATACCGAAGAGTGTGTTTCTAGTCAGACTGGGTTTCCAGTTTCGGGTTTCGGGTTTTGGGCTGTATTTATTCGGGTTTGCAACTAGTAGAGAGATTTTATATTTTATACACCGATATAGTGTGAATATGGAAAAACTTAAAAGATCAAAGTTGTAGGTCTCTTTAGCAGATTTCCAACAAATCTTTAATCACCTCATTCCGAGGTCAAATACGAAAGTTACAGCCAAAATACTAAAGAGTATGTTTCTAGTCAGACTGGGTTTCTAGTTTCGGGTTTCGGGTTTTGGGCTGTATTTATTTGGGTTTGCTACCATATATATACATGTTTATACACAAAAAACACATCTTTTCTTCTGTGTTCCAAACCCTAGCAGCCCCTCTCCTCCTCTCTCAAACCCTAGCCCTAAACTTGAGTTCTCGGGAGAGTTTCATGAGGCGAAAAGCAAGGAGAAGGCGAGATTTGCGGTATTTGGCATCAAAGGATCATTTTCTGATTATTTCAGGGGGTTGTGCACATGATAAGGCAAGATTATCTGCATCCAAACCATTCCCTTAATAAAGATTAGACTTTTAATGGTTAAAGTGATGTTTTTTTATGGTAAAGTTTAACCCGACATGATAAAGTTTAGATTTTTTATGATAATTCTTTAAACCATAATAGATGTATAATAATTTCTTACTGTTTATGATAGAAATATAATCATGATCATTAGGGTTATTCATAATTTTGTTTTTAATTTATTAATCATGATTAAACCATGTTTAAACCCTAATTTGGCAATTAAATGATATTTTATGTTGATTAAAGATGCTTAAAACCCTAGGTTTATGTTTAAACCCTAATTTGGCAATTAAATGATATTTTATGTTGATTAAAGATGCTTAAAACCCTAGGTTTAGGGTAAAACAAGATTTAAAAATGTGGAAAAACAATTGTTACATCGGTATCAAGTTTCATACAAGTATATTTATGTTAATTTTGTCGAAAACTAGGGTTCTTGTAAAGAATTTGATTATTTTGGTTGTTAAACTTGATTAGGTTAAATCAAGTTTAAGTAAATCATGAGATATTTTTTTGATATGTAGAAATAAAGTTTTTATCTTGTCATATGATTTATAAATGACAAAATTCATATTTTTGATGAGTTAAAATTTTTGCAAGTTCAAAACCTGAAAACATGTTATGCTTCTACGCGGTCGACTGTGGTGGACGTGGCGGTCGACCGCTGGGCGACGTTTTTTTGCAGGAAGCTCTCTGTTTCTACGCGGTCGACCATGGTGAACATGATAGTCAACTGCTGGGTGATATTTTATGTAATATCTTTCTGCTCATTTCACGATCGACTGCGGTGGTCGTGACGGTCGACCGCTAGACCTATTTGTGCATGTGCATATTGTTTACATGCGTTTGTGTGATCGGCAAGTTATCTGGGTTATCTGGTATTTTAATACACTGTAAATTGTGTATTCTACACATGAGTTGGTTACGAACATGAGTTTAGGATTCACTCACCGAAGCACGAGTGTGAATAGTATATATGCATTTTATTTACATCATTTATTTGTATTACACTCATCATATGCAGTCCTCATATTGAACATTTATCTATTGCGGCCCATGTGTTGGACCTTAATCATATACAGTCCTCGTATTGGACATTTACCTATTGCGGCCCATGTGTTGGACCTTAATCATATGCAGTCCTCGTGTTAGATATTTATCTATTGCGGCTCATATGTTAGACCTTATGTGGCGCCCATGGGTTCACACAAGACTGCAGTCCAAGGTAAAATTAAGAATGTCAAACCTGCCATGCACCACATCGTGTAATAACATGTTTTACCATCATAATTACTATCTCTCTAGTAGAGTCAATAACAGGTGTAAGTACAAAAGCAAGTAAAAGATAATACAAGAGATAACTGATGAAATAATAGAGATCAAAATAATATTTCATCATCCAACATACAGAAATAGAAAGTCAATGAGTAAATAGACTGGAGTTCTTAACAAGTCTCAAATACAAAATATCTGAGTAAAGGAAATAAGGCACACAGCCTTTACAACATCTAGAATAAAGTCCTCAAATGTCTAAACAAAGTCTACAGTGGAGCCCCAGAATAAAACATAGCTATAATAGATAACTGAACACTATAGTGCATCGCCATCAACCTACGACTCTCCGAGCACCTGGCTCGTTACCTGAAAAGGGGGAGGGACAACGAGCGTCAAAGCGCTAGCGAGCAACATCACAACCAACCCCAAGGGAAAGGGCTCGTTGTATATGGAAAATACAGTTAATACATATAAATCTAAAATCATAAGTCCTAACAAAAGAGGATTTTAGTATTTAGAAATTTACAACAAGAGCGTAGGTACGTCGAGCGAAATAATCCAAACAAGGAAACCCTCATGTATATACCTTGTATCTCAAATTATAAATCTCTAAACACCAAACCCAAAATCTAATACAGAAATAATAATAAAGAGAAATACAACCCATCTCAGAACTTAAACATTGTGTCATATCATAACCTACACAAGTGTCATGTCATAAACTCATGTAGAAAGTCATATTCCAGGTTAAGACAGGTGTCCAAAACATGAACTAGATATAGTGAATACCCAACACATGGACTGGAATAATATAGTTTGCTTATCACATGGACCAAGTGGGTAAATATCCAACACGAGGACTGAAATGGATTATAGTCCAACGCGAGGACTTCAATGGATTATAGTCCAATACGAGGACTGAACAAACTGTGAAAACATCGATGAGATACGTGAAAATATATACTTACACAAATTTCACATGCGTCTTGGTGTGCGATCCAAAACCGGTGTCCTCAGGTCATCTATCATGCATAGATATACAGTAAAACTAAAATCTAATATCAGATAATCGAGGCAAATCCCTCTAACATGCGGAATATACCACAAAACCAACAGTGTAAAAAAATTGTGCGGCGGTCGACCATAGGGGCCACTCCGGTCGATCGTGCATAGAGCAGAAACTCACTGGGCTCAAAGCTGTGCAGCGGTCAACCACAGAGGTTACTCCGGTCAACCGCGCACAGAGCAGAAACTTTACTGCTTAACTAAATGTCTCGCGGTCTACCGCCGCGCCCACCGTGGTCAACCGCACAGAGGGCAGACAGACTCTACCCTTCTGCGCGCCCAGTGGTCGACCGCCGCACCCACCATGTTCGACCACGAAACAGACAGAAGCCCAGTTAGGGTTTCTGTCAGCTTCGAAATGAATTCAGACTTGATAATTTTCTATGTTAACAAAAATCTAATATTTCTAATTGTCATATGGCAATTAGCAACGAATTTAAACATGAAAAATTTCATCACCAAGATCCCAACATACATATAAACATGATTTAAATTTTTTTAAAATAGTAAAATAGGATTAACTCTTATTAACCGTTTTTAGATCTAGATCTCTTTAATTAAAATTCGTTCATGAGCTTTTAAAACATGATATACTTGATTTTCACATCATATTCCATAATGATCTATAACTTATACATAAAATACGATTTAGGCTTGATTAAAACCGAATTAAAACTCAATAAAATATGAAAAACAAAAGGGTGTGAAGTTGGGTGAGATGTTACTCGCCTCTGATGTGGACAAAGCTCCTAGATCTGCAGGAGAACGATCCTCTTCGCTGAATCACCCAGAAAATCCACTGCAAATCCTTCGAAAGTCCTCCAAAAATCACCAAAAACGAAAACTAGGGTTTGAGGGGAGAGAGAGGGGCTAGGGTTTCTGAGTTCTGATGAGTAGAAGGCTCTCTCCGGTATAATAGTATATATACTAACCCCATAACCCGACTCGAAACCCGTTATGACCTAAAACTGAGAAAACAAAACTGACTGTTGTGCGGTCAACCGTCGCGCCTATCGCGGCCAACCATACAACAAGAAAGAAAGCTCTTGTGTGCCCGACTGCTGTGCGATCGACTGTCGTGCCCATCGCGATCGACCGCACAACAGAAAAACAGTCTGTTGTGATTGTTTATCAACATGTTGGTCTATCCACTTGATTTCTCTCACATATAAACACTTGTTTGGTTCCCAAACACTACTTATCACATTCATATATGATATATATATATATATATATATATATAAGGTTCAATGAGGTTTTCTTTCATGAATTTTTTCCCTATCTCTCGCTACACCTTAATTATATGTCGTCCTCATGTTAGACATTTATCTATTGTAGTCCATGTATTGGACATTCATCATATATAGTCCATGTGTTGGATACTTATTCGAGTTGTCTTATCTAATATATAGCAGGTACAGTCCATGTGTTGGACACGTATCTGATATCTGTATAGACACCTTTGATATGGTTTGAGATGGAGTTATCTTTTCTTATTGATCCATGTAGTAGCTTTTGGATTTGGTATTTAGCTATTCACAATTTGTGCTAACGAGATATTCGACATACCTATGCTCGTGTTGTGGATTTCTAAATATCAACATCCATTTATTTCAGAGTAGATAATTGCTTATATGTATATATTAACAAGTATTTTTCTTATATACAGGGAAAATGATCTAGGTAGGCTATGTTTAATAGATAGAGCCTCCACTTCATTTAGTAGCCCTTCCCTGGGGGCAGATGGAGGTAATCTTGCTAGCGCTCTGACGCTCTTGTTATTTTCCTTTTTCTTTTATTTTATTTTAACTTTTAAGTAGCTCAGAGTATCGGAGGGCCGCAGGATGACGGAGTTATTGCATAGTCACCGTCACATGAGTTACTAGTAGAGACTCCACAATAGAGTTATTTCCATTCGGACATTAGAGTTTTTTATCACATTTTGTAAAGGCTATGAGCCTTAGTTACATTTTTAGCTGTTTCATATCGAGACATATTTATTTATTTTGGATGTCGGATGTATTCCAGATTGTTCACTGAGACATGATTTATTTATGAGTTGCTCCTTTCTATATCATGTTTGTTGTAGTTATTTTCGTTCTTTTACCTGTTTTGTACCTACACTTTACTTTGATTCCACTAGAGGATATTACTGTGATTGGTGAAACTTTTACCTGTTTTGTACCTACACTTTACTTTGATTCCACTAGAGGATATTACTGTGATTGGTGAAACTTATTGTTGCACAGTTGTACCTACACTTTACTTTGATTCCACTAGAGGATATTACTGTGATTGGTGAAACTTATTGTTGCACAGTGTGGGTGCATGGCAGGTTTGATATCTCTGGGTTCACCTTGGACTGCAGTCATGTGTGAAAATAGGGGCATCATAGTTGGTATCAGAGCTCTAGTTCCAATATCCTTAGGATCATCCTGTGTCGAGTCGTGGAGCTAGAATAGAGTTTTTTAGAATTCATGTATAGAGCCGCTAGAAATTTCTAGAATGAGTGAGGATGTTATATACGTATATTCAAAAAAAATTACGAATTTTTTTATGACAACTATTTTACTTTGATTGAAAAGTAATTGCCTAAATACATATTGTGATACGTTATGTATATATATAATTATGATCTCATTTACTGTGAAAAAAATTAATTTCTCCTACTGATATTATGAATATCGGGACGAGGACATGGTCGAGGTAAACTCGTACCTGGAGAGCTGGGTAAGCAAAGCCCGGAGCCGTAGCAGGCTTCACAGTATTTGATTGACTTCATGACGCCATTTACAGCAAGATTTTACAACACTCGAGGAGCAAGAGGTGTATCCGTTTCCACCAACAGTTGTTGATAGAGCTCCAGAGCAGGAGACTTGGCTCTGTAAAATAAGAAAGGCGTCAGACACGAAGAGCATTATAGTTTCAGGGCATACTAGATTCATGTGTTGCCTATAAATAAAAAGAATACGTGAAGATTTCTTAACGTTGATTCAGTACCAAACCAGAGGTTAAATGTATTTAGCATAGAGGACATCATCGGGGAATGGCAGCAAAGGATAGTAACGACTTCATATTTTCGCAGGAGCAGCGAATATCACTTATTTGGGAGAATTTTGTTTACTCCTCTGACAAGCAGTTAGAGCTAGTTTAATTGAAGTAGAGAGTTATGCCTGTAGTTAATGAAGAAATCAAAACTAGTATGGTGACGATGGAAAGGGCAAGGGGCCTATTGCGGGATCTAGAAGACCCCAGCAATGGGGTAAGGATTTTTACCACCAGCATAAGGATAATATAAGAAGGGAGTACAACATGATTCGGGAACGTCATAGCAACACAAAGTTCAAGATATATCTTACAATTGTAACAAGATAGGACAAGAACAAAGTATTGTCGTAGTGCACCAATAGAAGGCCAGCATGACAGAGGTCAGCGTCAACAATCTCAGAGCCACGGTTATGGCCAGCAGCGGATGATAAAGACATTGCCTATGATTCAAGGATTGAAGAGCCAGTAGGCTAGATTTGTGTTATCCAAGAGATTCCCAAGGGACAGATGGTCCCATATATTTTCCCTCACCGACAAAGTTTATATAGCCGTACCATGTGAATCATGGTGTGAGCGGAGCTTTCTTCGCGAATTTCTTTCAAACACAAACCTTATCTTATTCAAGAATTTTGCATTTCTTTTATCTTCCATGCCTTCGTGGATAGGCTTCAACTTGTAGCACATCCATTAGATGTTCTGTTATCAGTCTCTACTCCTCTAGGGGAGGTGTCCTTATTAGAGAGTATCTGTAGGAGATGTGTCATCAGTCTAGATGAGTCTGAGTTTTTCATAGATCTGATAGTATTGCGTAAGTCCGAATTTGATATTATTCTTCGTATGGATTGACTATCTTCCTACCACATCAGTATGACTGTTTTGCAAAAACAATCAATTTGTGAGCGTCTGATGGGTCTAAGTTAGTTGTAGAAACCTCTCAGGGCAACCAGTTTGCAAAGTCATTTCTGGGGTATAACGAGGAGGTAATGCTGTGGGATAAGAATGTTGATTTATACAAGACTAGAGTTGTTTCAGAGTATCAGGATGTCTTTCAGGATATACCTAGGTCACCTCCTGTGTGAGAGGTTGAGTTTTGCATTGAGTTGTAGCCGGGCATAGCCCCGATATCCCGAGCACTCTATCGTATCGCACCTGCTGAGATGAGGGAGGTACAGACCCAGTTTGATGAGTTATTATCCTAGGGCTTTATTCATCGGAGTCATTCTTCATAGGGAGTACCAGTCCTCTTCGTGAAGAAGAAAGATGGTAGTATGTGATTGTGTATCGATTACCACGAGTTGAACAAAATCACTATCCGGAACAAGTATCCATTACCAACGATTGATGACTTGTTCGACCAGCTACGGGGAGCGCAACATTTCTCAAAGACTAATCTTCATTTTGGTTATTTTTTGCGAGTTCAGGAGATGGATATTCCCAAAACTACCTTTCTAACTCGATATGGGTCCTTCGAGTTTCTTGTCATGCCATGTGGGCTGACCAATGCACCTGCGGTATTCATGGATTTGATAAACCGTGTTTTCCGTCTATATTTAGACAAATTTGTGATTTTATCTATCAATGATATCCTTATCTATTCGAGAGTGGAGGAAGAGCACGAACAATATTTACGCTTGGCATTTGCAGACCTTGCAGGAGCATCAGTTTACGCTAAATTCAACAAATGCGAGTTTTGACTATCCCGAGCAGTAATAGAACATTCGTTGTCTATACGGATGCGTCATTAGTGGGTTTAGGAGATGTTTTAATGCATACACAAAGAATAATAGCTTATGCCTCTAGACAATTGAGGACGCATGAGCAGAACTATCCCATGCATGACTTGGAAGTAGCATCAGTATTCTTCGCATTGAAGAAATATAAGCACTATCTGTATGGTATACAGTTTAAGCTATTAATAGACCACAAAGTCTGAAGTATCTATTTTCTAAGAAGAAACTCAACCAGAGGCAGCGACAATGGGTCAAGTTCATCAAGGATTATGAGTTCACGATTCAGTACCATCCAAGAAAGGTGAACATCGTAGCGAATGTTTCGAGCAAGAAGCGTCGACATCTGAGTGCGTTTTTGAGGTTGTCGTTGTGTCAAGATCTTCATACCCTTAGCTAGTTTGAATTTAGGCCGAATATTTCGAGTAGGAACAAGCGCATTTTTTTGGAGGTATGCCAGTGCAGCCGTCTTGGAGTAATAGAGTGGCTAGAGCTCAGTTAGAGGACACTTGAATCCAAACTCAGAAAGACTAGATTTCTAAAGAACCCAAGGCCGATTTGGACCGTTGGGGCAGATGTAGGACTTTTGATGATAGTCTAATTAGTGATGCCAGTTAATGCATAACTAAAAAGGAATTGTTTAATAAGTCCCATTACACCAGATACACAGTGTATCCAGACACAACAAAAATGTACAAGGACTTGAAGGGACATGTTTGGTAGAACGGCATGCTTAGGGAGATTGTAAAGTATGTAGCTAAGAACTCTACCTGCCAACAAGTGAAGGCAGAATATCAGAGATCAACATGGACCCTACTAACTTTACCCATTCCAGAGTGGAAGTGTACAGTTATTTCTATGAACTTCATTGAAGGATTGCAAAGATCGAATAAGGGGAACGATTCAGTTTGGGTGATAGTTGATCGGTTGATGAAGTCAGCACATTTTATACCAGTGAGGATGACTTATATGGAGGAGACTTATGCGAAGATATTCATCCAAGAGATCGTAAGATTGCATGGAGTTCCAGAAACGATTATATCAGATCGAGGCTCAGTTTTTACTTCACAGTTCTAGAGGAGTTTCCAAAATTTTATTCGGCAGCAAATTATTTTATAGCAGTGTATTTCACCCACAAACACATGGGCAGGCGAAGAGAGTAAACCAAATGTTGAAGGACATATTGTGGGCATGTGTTATAGATTTCCATGTTAGAGAATTCAGCGATTCGGTAGACGAGGGAAACTTACCCCGAGATATATTGGACAATTCAGGATTTTCAAGTGTGTTGGAGCAGTTTCATATAGACTAGATCTTCCAGCATCGATGTCAAGTATACATGATTTTTTTCATGTTTCGATGCTTAAGAAGCATTTACTTGACGATAAACAGTAACGAGTATTAGACGCGCTAGAGATTTAACTCCATGATGATTTGACTATGATTGAGATTCATGTTCGTATTCTTGTTATAAGAAAACAAGAGGCTTATAAATAAGGTGATTACATTAGTCAAAGTTCAAATGAACTGGAAAGGAGCTAAGGAGGCTTTTGTGGAGCGCGAAGAGGATATGCGTCGCGACTACCCATACCTGTTTGAATAGGTAAATTGATTTGATTATGATTTTCTTATAGTTTATGATGATTTGGATAGTCATATTTATATTTAACACTAGCATGTGGGTATTAACACTTAGCTCCTAATCATTCGGAATACATGGTATATATGGGAGGTTCCTCGTTTGGATTTTTTACTCGACGTATTAATTCCGTTTAGTTAGGGGTGAAGTAAGAGTATTCACATTCTAGATGGTTAAGTGTAGATATTGCTATGTTTTGTATTTAAAGGTTAAGAATAATGTATTATTAATCTCTAAGATAAGATGTGGAATTTTGGGGACTAAATTTTTTTAAGGGGGAATAATGTAAAACCCTAAAAATTTGAATATTTTGTGATAAATAATAATAAACTTGTTATATATTGATAAATAACTGTGACGCCCCTGGGTTCACACAAGGCTGCAGTCCGAGGTGAAACCAGGAATGTCAAACCTGCCATGCACCACACCATGCAGTAACACGTTTCACCATCACAATTACTATCACTCTAGTGGAATCAACAACAGGTGTAGGTACAAAGCAAGTAAAAAGTAATACACAAAGGACTGATGAACTGATAATGATCAAATAAATATCTCATCATCCAACAAATGGAAATACATAGTCAATGTCTGAATAAATAGACTGGAGTTCCCACAATATTCAAATACATAAAATCTGAACAAAGGAAAGCAAGGCACACCGCCTTTACAACATCTATGACATAGTTCTCAAATGACCAACAAAAATCTAAAGTGGAGCTCCAAATAAAACATAGCTAAAAATAAGCAACTGGACACTAAAGTGTGTCGCCCTCAACCTGCGACTCTCCGGGCTCCTGGCTCGTTACCTGAAAGGGGGAGGGACAACGAGCGTCAAAGCGCTAGCGAGTAACATCACAACCAACCCCAAGGGAATAGGGCTCGTTGTATAAGAAAATACAGATAATACATAATAGATCTAAAAATCATTGATCTAACTAAAAGAGGGTTTTAGTATTTAGAAATTTACAACACGAGAATAGGTACGTCGAGCGAAATAATCCAAACAAGGAAACCCTCATGTATATACCTTATATCTCAAATTGTAAACCCCTAATTACCAAACCCAAAGTCTAATACAGAAACAATAATAAAGAGAAAAGTAACCCGTCTCAGAACATAAGCTACTGCATCCTGTCATAACCAAATAAGTGCCAAAGGTCTAAAACTTCATAAGTGTCATGTCCTGAGTCAGATAAGTGTCATACTCATAACTTAACAAATGGTTTACACATGGTCAAGTGGGTAAATGTCCACACGAGGATTGAAATGGATTATAGTCCAACACGAGGACTTTAATGGATTATAGTCCAACACGAGGACTTTAATGGATTATAGTCCAACACGAGGACTTTAATGGATTATAGTCCAACACGAGGACTTTAATGGATTATAGTCCAACACGAGGACTGAAATAATGTAGTTTTGCCCGATACCTGGACCAAATAGCAATTATCGAGGAGATATGTGAAAAGTTATACTTATACAAGTCTCACACGCTTCTCGGCATGTGATTCTAAATTTAGTACTCTCAAGTCATCTATCATGCTCAGATATATGGCAAAAACCAAAACTAGTATTAGATAATCGAGGCAAAACCCCCGAGCACATGAAACATACAGCAAATCTAACAGTGCACAAAACTGGGCGGCGGTCGACCGACCCGGTCGACCGCATACGGATATGAACCTCACTGTTCAGCAGATACATTCACGGTCGACCGGCGCGGTCGACCGCCAAGATGTCGCGGTCGACCGCCCCGGTCGACCGCGCAAAGAGCAGACGGGCTCTGCCCTTGCTGCGCGCCCAGCGGTCGACCGATGCGGTCGACCGCGAGGCAGACAGAACCCAGATCTGGGTTTTCTGTCAGCTTCTAAACCTAAAAATTTCTTTTCTCCCTTGAGTTAAGCAGCAACATAGCATATCTAAATTGTCATATAACAGATAAATAAAGGAAGCTTACACATTTAGAAATCATTACCAAGATCCCAAACATAATTAAACATGATCTATGTATAGTTAAAACAATAGAACAGAAATTTTCTCCTTTTAAAACGTATTCAGATCTAGATCTCTATCATAAAATTCGTCGGTGAGTTTATAAACTGAAAACATTTATCTTTTATATCATGTGTCATAAGGGATCTATTGTATCTACAAAAATACGATTTTTTGGCCCATAAAACCAAGTAAAAACTCAAATTTTGCATGAAAACAAAAGGGATGTGGAGTTGGGCGAGAAGTTACTCGTCTCTGATGGGAACAAGGGTCCTGAATCTGCAGGAGAACAATCCCCTTCGCTGAATCCCTCCAAAAATCCGCTGAAAATCCTTCGAAACTCCTCCAAAATCGCCAAGAAAAGATCTAGGGTTTGGGAGAGAAGAGGGGGGCTGCTAGGGTTTAGAAAACAGAAGAAAAAGGGGTGTTTTCGGGTAGAAGAGGTTATATATGAGCGGTCAAACCCGAAATAAAACCCGAAATCCGAACAGACCCGAAACTAAAAAAAAACTAGAAAACAACCTTTAGTATTTTGGTCATAACTTTCGTATCCGATTTCAGAATGAGGTGATCTAAGACTTGTTGGAAAGATCTTGAAGATACCTACAACTTTTGTCTTTTAAGTTGTTCCAAATTCCAACTACATATGTGAGAAAAAAAATAAAATCTCTCCACTAGTTATAAATTTCCAGATTTATACATCGAGCATGAGTTGTGCATTTGCTCTTATATATATACATTTATACATTGAATTGATCTCAAACCAATTCTTAGCATACTCAAATATCATAATATGTTATTTATAAATATATAACATATTTATTATTATTTATCATAAAATATTCAAATTTTTGGGGTTTTACATTCTTCCCCCCTTAAAAGAATTTCGTCCTCGAAATTCAGAAATCATACTTCAGCAAATAATAATAGTAGAAAAGCACGTAGAGGGTCTAATTTAACCCACAAACATAAACATCTCAGAATATTTACTCTTGATAAGCATATAGGGATATTTATATTTAACAATCTAGGATGACTATATTCCCACTCAACCCTTAATCGAATGGAACTAGTACGTCGGGCGAAAAATCCAAACAAGGAACCCCCCATATATATACCATGTGTTCCAAAAGATTAAGAATTAAGCGGAAATATCCTCATTCTAGCGTTAAATCTAAATATAACCACACAAATAATCGCACACATAAATCAACCCACTTCCTCAATAGGTGCAGGAAGTAGCGCGGCATAACATCTTCGCGCTGACATAACATATTTGCGCTCCCGAAAATCATCTTCGATGTCTACACTTAACCATCTAAAATGTAAATACCCCCCACTTAACACCTAACTAAATGGAACAAGTATATCGAGCGAAAAATCCAAACAAGGAACCCCTCATATATATACCATATGTTCCAAGTACTTAGGAGATAAGTGTTAATACCCTCATTTTAGTGTTAAGTATAAACATCACCATACA
>NC_033800.1:80665331-80678731 GCF_001876935.1 Asparagus officinalis
ATATATCATGTGTTCCAAAAGATTAAGAATTAAGCAGAAATATCCTCATTCTAGCGTTAAATCTAAATATAACCACACAAATAATCGCACACATAAATCAATCCACTTCCTCAATAGGTGCAGGAAGTCGCGCGACATAACATATTTGCGCTTCCAAAAATCATCTTCGATGTCTACACTTAACCGTCTAAAATATAAATACCCCCACTTAACACCTAACTAAATGGAATAAGTACATCGAGCGAAAAATCCAAACCCCATATATATCATGTGTTCTAAAAGATTAAGAATTAAGCGAAAATATCCTCCTTCTAGCGTTAAATCTAAATATAACCACACAAATAATCGCACACATAAATCAATCCACTTCCTCAATAGGTGCAGGAAGTCGCGCGACATAACATATTTGCGCTCCCGAAAATCATCTTCGATGTCTACACTTAACCATCTAAAATGTAAATACCCCCACTTAACATCTAACTAAATGGAACAAGTACATCGAGCGAAAAATCCAAACAAGGAACCCCCCATATATATACCATGTGTTCCAAGTACTTAGGAGATAAGTTGTAATACTCTCATTTTAGTGTTAAGTATAAACATCGCCATACATGCAACCATAAGCCATAAACAAGTCATACAAAAATTTAATTTACTAGATCAAACAGGTATGGGTAGTCGCGATGTATACCCTCCTCGCGCTCCTAAGAAACCTCCTCAACTCCTTTTCGGTTTCGCTGAATTGTCACAAAGGGAAAACATCTTATTTCTAAATTTCTTGTCTTCTCTAGTAAGCATACAAACTTGGATTTCAATCGTAGTCAGATCATTCTAAAGCTAAATCTTCAGTGCGTTCATCATTCGCTGCTGCTCTACATCATGAAAGTGCTTCCTAATCATAGAAACATGAAATGCATTATGTATACTAGACATCGATGCTGGAAGATCTAGTCTGTATGATACAGATTCAATGCTCTCCAAAATCTGATACGGTCCAATGTATCTCGGCGTAAGCTTTTTCTGTCTCTCGAATTGCTAAACACCTTTCACATGCGATACCTTCAGCCTAACCGAATCTCCAATCTGAAACTCCAAGGGTTTTCATCTCTTATTAGCATAGCTCATTTGCCGACTCTAAACGGCTAGAATCCGATCTCTGGTCAATGTTACTTCCTCAGTAATCTGTCTCATAAGCTCTGGCCCAAGCATTAAACTCTTCTCCGGCTCTACCCAACATATAGGCGATCTGTAAGGCCTCCCGTACGATACTTCATACGGGGTCATACCGATTGTCACTTGATAATTATTATTCTAAACGAACTCTATCAATGAAATATGATCCTTCCAGCTACCTTGAAAGTCAAATAACACAAGCCCGCAATAACACAAGCCCACAACTTGTTTTCCAACATCTGATTTAATCTCTCCGTCTGACAATCCATCTTAATTTGATACTGTTGTATCTGGAACTCCACGAAGTTGAATAGTCTCCTAAATAAATATCCTCCCTGGAATAAAATGTGCTGACTTTATCAGTCTATCAACTATCACCCCAAACCGAATCATTCTCTTTCTTCAACTTCGACAACCCTACAATGAAGTCCATAGAAATGTCCGCCCACTTCTACTCCGAAATGGGTAAAGGCCGATGTGTTCCTGTCGGTCTCTGATGTTCCGCCTTCACTTGCTGACAGGTAAGACACTTAGCTACATACTCTAAAATCTTCCTACGCATATCACTCTACCAAAAGTGTCTCTTTAGGTACTTGTACATCTTAGTTGTTCCTGGGTGTACTGAATCGCGAATTCATAGTCCTCAATAAACTCAATCCACCGCCGCTGTCTCTGGTTGAATTCCTTCTGGGGAAAAAGATACTTCAAACTCTGGTGGTTGGTGAACAACTCAAACTGCACTCCATACAAGTAATGTCTCGTGACTTCAGTGTAAATACCATTGCTGCTAACTCCAAATCATGAGTGTGGTAGTTCTGCTTGTGCACCCTAAATTTCCATGAGATATATACTTCTACCCTCTGAGTATGCATCAAGACGCATCTTAAACCTGCTAATGATGTATCTGTGTAAACAACGTATGTCCTGTCGCTGCTCGGAATAGTCAAAACCGGCGCTGTAGTCAACTTAGCCTTTAAAGTATCAAAGGCCTTCTGGCACTCCGTGCTCCAAATGAACTGTACACCCTTCTTCGTAAGGCGTGTAAGTGGTGTTGAAATCTTCAAGAAGTCCTGGATGAACTTCCTGTAATAACCGGCTAAACCCAAGAAGCTTCGAATCTCTGTCACCGTCTTTGGCGGTTCCAAATCAAGAACTACTGTAACATTAGCCGGATCCACTGCTATGCCCTCTCTGCTGACGACGTGGCCGAGAAATCTGTCTCCTGAAAGCCAAAACTCGCATTTGCTAAATTTGGCATAGAACTGATGCTCCTGTAGAGTCTGCAAAGCTAACCGGGGACGCTA
The DNA here is from genome assembly GCF_001876935.1 of Asparagus officinalis. Taxonomy (NCBI): domain Eukaryota; kingdom Viridiplantae; phylum Streptophyta; class Magnoliopsida; order Asparagales; family Asparagaceae; genus Asparagus; species Asparagus officinalis. The sequence goes on from NC_033800.1 coordinate 80,667,809, forward strand.
CTCGTGTTCTGCCTCCGATCTCGAATATATGAGAATATCATCGATAAAGACAATCACAAACTGATCCAAGAAGGGATGGAAAACCCGATTCATCAAATCCATGAATACCATGGGTACATTGGTTAACCCAAATGACATGACCGTGAACTCGAAAGATCCATATCGAGTCAGAAAAGCGGTCTTGGGAATATCCATCTCCCGAATCCGCAAGTGATGATAACCAGAACGAAGATCAATCTTCGAGAAATGTTGCGCTTCGCGCAGTTGATCGAACAAGTCATAAATCCTATCAAGTCCGGATAGTGAACTTGTTCACATTATAAAAATCTACACATAATCATAAGTTACCGTCCTCATTCTCCCAAAGAGGATAAGTGTTCCCATAAATAAAAGATACTCCAGTGAGTAATACTCTAAGATAATAACTCATTTATCTAGCTCTATCTGTAGCTCCCTCACCTCAGCAGGTGTCATACGATAGGGTGCTCGGGATATCGGTACTGTGCTCAGCTACAACTCGATGCAAAAAACAACCTCTCTCACTGGAGGAAATCTAGGTATGTCCTGAAAGACATCCTGATACTCTGAGACAACTCCGGTCCCACATGAATCAGTACTCCGGTCCCTCAGCATCACCTACTCGACGTATACCAGAAATAACTCCACATTCTGGTCATCCTGTAAGGTTGCTACTATCTATACAAATCCAACGAATGCTCACAAGCTGACTATTTCAGTAAAATAGTCGATACTAACATGGTATGATGATAGCTAATCCATACCAAGAAAGAATGTCGAAATTTGATATCAACAACAGATACTAACATGGTATGATGATAGCTAATCCATACCAAGAAAGAATGTCGAAATTTGATATCAACAACATGATCAACTCGATGACTAATTCAGACTCGTCTAGTCTGATGACACATCTCCTACAGATAGAAGGGACACTCCCCCTAGAGGAGTAGAGACCTACAACGGATGACACATCTCCTACAGATAGAAGGGACACTCCCCCTAGAGGAGTAGAGACCTACAACGGAATATCTAAAGAATGTGCTACAAGCTGAAACCTATCAACGAAGGTATGAAAGATAAGAGATAAGCGAATTTCCTAAATCAAACTAGATCCAAGCTGAAAAGGAAATCACGAAGAAAGCTCCGCTTGTAGATAAGCGAATTTCCTAAATCAAACTAGATCCAAGCTGAAAAGGAAATCACGAAGAAAGCTCCGCTTGTAACCTGATCACGCGGTACTGCTGAATAGACTTTGCTGGATAATGTAAATCTCCTGGATAATACAAATCTAGCCTGCTGGCCCCTAAATCTTCGGATTAACAAGTAGTGCTTTCATTTTCCCGTTGTTAGGTTTCTCCAGATTTCTGCAATGGTTCTCTTGCCATTGTCATTGTCACTATTCTGGATTTTAATTTCTTCCTTCACTATGGGTATATCTCCCTGCTTCACTTAGACTAGCGGTAATTGTTTGATGAAGAAACGACCTAAATTCTCCCAAATAGGTGATAATTACTATCTCGTCAAAAATCTGGATGTTGTTGCTCCTCAATGCTGAATATATATTTGACTTCTGCTTGGTTCCTAGCCGATGTTCAAGAAACTTTCATATACTCTTTTCCTTATAGGTTGCAATTGAAACTGGTGTGCCTTGAAATTTTGGTGCTCATACTGTCTGATATTTTTCTTATCCTTTCAGAGTTAAATCTCCTGCTCTGCGGCTCTATCAACAACTGATTGTGGTGGTGGTGTACTCATTGGTATTTCATCTTTACTTTCATGACAAGTACAACCGGTGGTGAATCTCTTGAAAGTGGTGTTGCTGACGGAAATGGATATACGTCTTGCTCCTCGATTGTTGTAAGATCTAGCTGCTAACGGCGCCATGAAGTCGATCAAATATTGTGGAGCCTGCTATGGCTCGGTTCTGCATGCCCAGCTTTCCAGGTACGAGTTTTACCTCGACCACATCCTCGTTTCGATAATTATAATATCAAAAGGAGAGCTTAATTTTCACAGTAAGTGAGATAGCAAAAATACACACACACATATATATATATATATATATATATATAAGACTGCAGTCCAGGGTGAAACCAAGAATGTCAAACCTGCCATGCACCACACCGTGCAGTAACACGTTTCACCATCACAATTACTATCACTCTAGTGGAATCAACAACAGGTGTAGGTACAAAGCAAGTAAAAAGTAATACACAAAGGACTGATGAACTGATAATGATCAAATAAATATCTCATCATCCAATAAATGGAAATACATAGTCAATGTCTGAATAAATAGACTGGAGTTCCCACAATATTCAAATACATAAAATCTGAACAAAGGAAAGCAAGGCACACCGCCTTTACAACATCTATGACATAGTTCTCAAATGACCAACAAAAATCTAAAGTGGAGCTCCAAATAAAACATAGCTAAAAATAAGCAACTGGACACTAAAGTGTGTCGCCCTCAACCTGCGACTCTCCGGGCTCCTGGCTCGTTACCTGAAATGGGGAGGGACAACGAGCGTCAAAGCGCTAGCGAGTAACATCACAACCAACCCCAAGGGAATAAGGCTTGTTGTATAAGAAAATACAGATAATACATAATAGATCTAAAAATCATTGATCTAACTAAAAGAGGGTTTTAGTATTTAGAAATTTACAACACGAGAATAGGTACGTCGAGCGAAATAATCCAAACAAGGAAACCCTCATGTATATACCTTATATCTCAAATTGTAAACCCCTAATTACCAAACCCAAAGTCTAATACAGAAACAATAATAAAGAGAAAAGTAACCCGTCTCAGAACATAAGCTACTGCATCCTGTCATAACCAAATAAGTGCCAAAGGTCTAAAACTTCATAAGTGTCATGTCCTGAGTCAGATAAGTGTCATACTCATAACTTAACAAATGGTTTACCATGGTCAAGTGGGTAAATGTCCACACGAGGATTGAAATGGATTATAGTCCAACACGAGGACTTTAATGGATTATAGTCCAACACGAGGACTTTAATGGATTATAGTCCAACACGAGGACTTTAATGGATTATAGTCCAACACGAGGACTTTAATGGATTATAGTCCAACACGAGGACTGAAATAATGTAGTTTTGCCCGATACCTGGACCAAATAGCAATTATCGAGGAGATATGTGAAAAGTTATACTTATACAAGTCTCACACGCTTCTCGGCATGTGATTCTAAATTTAGTACTCTCAAGTCATCTATCATGCTCAGATATATGGCAAAAACCAAAACTAGTATTAGATAATCGAGGCAAAACCCCCGAGCACATGAAACATACAGCAAATCTAACAGTGCACAAAACTGGGCGGCGGTCGACCGACCCGGTCGACCGCATACGGATATGAACCTCACTGTTCAGCAGATACATTCACGGTCGACCGGCGCGGTCGACCGCCAAGATGTCGCGGTCGACCGCCCCGGTCGACCGCGCAAAGAGCAGACGGGCTCTGCCCTTGCTGCGCGCCCAGCGGTCGACCGATGCGGTCGACCGCGAGGCAGACAGAACCCAGATCTGGGTTTTCTGTCAGCTTCTAAACCTAAAAATTTCTTTTCTCCCTTGAGTTAAGCAGCAACATAGCATATTTAAATTGTCATATAACAGATAAATAAAGGAAGCTTACACATTTAGAAATCATTACCAAGATCCCAAACATAATTAAACATGATCTATGTATAGTTAAAACAATAGAACAGAAATTTTCTCCTTTTAAAACGTATTCAGATCTAGATCTCTATCATAAAATTCGTCGGTGAGTTTATAAACTGAAAACATTTATCTTTTATATCATGTGTCATAAGGGATCTATTGTATCTACAAAAATACGATTTTTTGGCCCATAAAACCAAGTAAAAACTCAAATTTTGCATGAAAACAAAAGGGATGTGGAGTTGGGCGAGAAGTTACTCGCCTCTGATGGGAACAAGGGTCCTGAATCTGCAGGAGAACAACCCCCTTCGCTGAATCCCTCCAAAAATCCGCTGAAAATCCTTCGAAACTCCTCCAAAATCGCCAAGAAAAGATCTAGGGTTTGGGAGAGAAGAGGGGGGCTGCTAGGGTTTAGAAAACAGAAGAAAAAGGGGTGTTTTTGGGTAGAAGAGGTTATATATGAGCGGTCAAACCCGAAATAAAACCCGAAATCCGAACAGACCCGAAACTAAAAAAAAACTAGAAAACAACCTTCAGTATTTTGGTCATAACTTTCGTATCCGACCTCAGAATGAGGTGATCTAAGACTTGTTGGAAAGATCTTGAAGATACCTACAACTTTGTCTTTTAAGTTTTTCCAAATTCCAACTAAATATGTGAGAAAAAAAACAAAATCTCTCCGCTAGTCATAAATTTCCAGATTTATACATCGAGCATGAGTTGTGCATTTGCTCTTATATATATACATTTATACATTGAATTGATCTCAAACCAATTCTTAGCATACTCAAATATCATAATATGTTATTTATAAATATATAACATATTTATTATTATTTATCATAAAATATTCAAATTTTTGGGGTTTTACAATAACATATTGTGATGTTTGAGTATATTAGGAATTGATTTGAGATCAATTCAATGTATATATGTATATATGAGTGCAAATGCACAAAATATGTACGATGTATAAATCTGGAAAATAATGACTAGTGGAGAGATTTTGTATTTTACATACTAATATAGTATGAATATGGAAAAACTTAAAAGATCAAAGTTATAGGTATCTTCAGCAGATTTTCAATAAATCTTTAATCACCTCATTCCGAGGTCCGATACAAAAGTTACAGCCAAAATATTGAAGAGTATGTTTCTAGTCAGACTGGGTTTCTAGTTTCGGGTTTTGGACTGTATTTATTCGGGTTTTCTGCCATATATATATTTTTTTATACACGAAAAACACATATTTTCTTTTGTGTTCCAAACCCTAGCAGCCCCTCTCCTCCTCTCTCAAACCCTAGCCCTAAACTTGAGTTCTCGGGAGAGTTTTATGAGGCGAAAAGCGAGGAGAAGGCGAGATTTGTGGCATTTGGCATCGAGGGATCGTTTGCTGATTATTTAAGGGGGTTGTATACATGATAAGGCAAGATTATCTGTATTCAAACCCTTCCCTTAATAAATATTAGACTTTTAATGGTTAAAGTGATGTTTTTCATGGTAAAGTTTAACCCGACATAATAAAGTTTAGATTTTTTATGATAATTCTTTAAACCATGATAGATCTATAATAATTCCTTGCTGTTTATTATGATAATTCTTTAAACCATGATAGATCTATAATAATTCCTTGCTGTTTATGATAGAAATATGATCATGATCATTAGGGTTATTTATAATTTCATTTTTAATTTATTAATCATGATTAAACCATGTTTAAACCCTAATTTAGCAATAAAATAATATTTTATATTGATTAGAGATGCTTAAAACCCTAGGTTTGGGGTAAAACAAGATTTGAAAATGTGGAAAAACAATTGTGCTTAAAACCCTAGGTTTGGGGTAAAACAAGATTTGAAAATGTGGAAAAACAATTGTTACATCGGTTTCAAGTTTCATACAAGTATATTTATGTTAATTTTGTCGATAACTAGGGTTCTTGTAAAGAATTTGATTATTTGGGTTGTTAAACTTGATTAGATTAAATTAAGTTTAAGTAAATCATGAGATATTTTTCTGATATTTAGAAATAAAGTTTTTATCTTGTCATATGATTTATAAATGACAAATTCATATTTTTGATGAGTTAAAATTTCTACAAGTTTAAAACCTAAAAACCTGATATGCTTCTGCGCGATCGACCACGGTGGACGCGGCAGTCGACGCTGGGCGACATTTTTGTACAGGAAGCTCTTTGTTTCTACGCGGTCGACCATGGTGGACATGATGGTCGACTGTTGGTCTATATTTTGTGCAACGTCTTTCTACTCATTTCACGGTCGACCACGGTGATCGTGGCGCTCGACCGCTGGACCTGTTTGTGAATGTGCATGTTGTTTATATGTGTTTGTATGACCGGTGGGTTATCTGGGTTATCTAGTATTTTAATACATTGTAAATTGTATATTCTACACATGAGTTGATTATGGACATGAGTTTAGGATTCACTCACCGAGGCACAAGTGTGAATAGTATATATGTATTTCACTTACATCATTTATTTGTATTACGCTCATCATATGCAATCCTCGTGTTGGACATTTATTTATTACTGCCCATGTGTTGGACCTTAATCATATGCAGTCATCGTGTTGGACATTTATATATTACGGCTCATGTGTTAGACCTTAATCATGTGCAGTCCTCGTGTTGGATATTTACCTATTTGTGGCCTATGTGTTGGACCTTAATTATATGTCGTCCTCGTGTTGGACATTTATCTATTGTAGTCCATGTGTTGGACATTCATTATATATAGTCCACGTGTTGGACACTTATTCGAGTTGTCTTACCTAATGTGTAGCAGGTGAAGTCCATATGTTGGACATGTATCTGATATCTGTCAGGGCACCTTTGATATGATTTGAGGTGGAGTTGTCTTTTCTTATTGCTCCATGTAGTAGCTTTTAGATTTGGTATTTAGCTATTCACAATTTGAGCTAACGGGATATTCGACATACCTATGCTCGTGTTGTGGATTTCTAAATATCAACATCCATTTATTTTAGAGTAGATGATTGCTTATATGTATGTATTAACAAGTATTTTCCTTATATATGGTGAAAATGATCTAGGTAGGCTATACTTAATAGATAGAGCCTCTACTTTATTTAGTAGCCCTTCCCCGGGGGCGGATGGAGGTAATCTTGCTAGCGCTCTGAGCTCTTGTTGTTGTCCTTTTTTTATTTTATTTTAACTTTTAGTTAGCTCAGAGCATCGGAGGGCCGCAGGATGACAGAGTTATTGCATAGTCGTCGTCACATGAGATACTAGTAGAGACTCCATAGTAGAGTTATTTCCATTTGGACGTTAGAGTTTTGTATCATATTTTGTAAAGGCTATGAGCCTTAGTTACATTTTCAGTTGTTTCATGTCAAGATATATTTATTTATTTTGGATGTCGGATGTATTCCAGATTGTTCATTGAAACATGATTTATTTATGAGATACTCCTTTCTATATCATGTCTATTATAGTTATTTCCTTTACTTTACTTGTTTTGTGCCTACACTTTACTTTGATTCTACTAGATGATATTACTGTGATTGGTGAAACTTGTTCTTGCACAGTGTGGGTGCATGGCAGGTTTGACATCTCTAAGTTCACATTGGACTGCAGCCATGTGTGAAAACAGGGGCGTCACAATTAGGTAGTCAAATTAAAGTAAAAGTTGGTAATTTAAAAATTAATAAAATTTTAGTATTATCAAATTCAAAATTTGTTGACATAAAATCGCTAATCATAATCATGAATTCAAAATTTGTTGACATAATTTTGGATTTTAAAATATTGTAATTCAAACTTTTTAATTTTAAAACTTTAAAAAAATATAAAAGAAAATATATCTTCAAAAATTTATTATAATTGATATAATATTTTTAAAAATAGAAAATACTTTTTCAAAAATACTTTTTAATCACTGTAATATTTTTAATTGATTATATCTAAATGAGGGGATTTTATTTTATTTGTGATTTGAATTAGTTACTAAAGATATTGTGAAAAATATTCTAATTAATTATAAATTTAGTTTTTCTATATCTGAATATCTAATTATAAATTAATTTTTTTATATAATTGAATATATGATTTGAATTATGTTGGCCTTTTTGCTTTGATGATGTTTAACAAACAATTTACTACTAATATTGTTTGTCTAGCGTTTATGTTTTTTTATTTATTATAGACAAACAACATGTTGGAGGTTGGATGTAATAGCGCTTCAATGATCATATCCAATGAAAGTTGGCGGAATAGTAGTTGAAGCCTATTCAATTCAAGTTGAAGATCTAAGTTCAAGCTTCATCCGCAAAGTGTACCAAGTTGAGCTACATCAAGATCAAGATTACTTGGGTAATTTAATTTTAGGTTTATATTATGTGTGTTTAGTACTTTAAGCTTAATATCATACACACACACACAGTTTCTTGGTTATGTTTCATATTTATCAGTTTGTTAAATGCATATTGTGCAAAACATTTTTGCATAATATTGAGTTTTTGGGTTATAGACTTTAAAACAATAGTTCATACCTTTTTATCAAGTCTATAAAGCCATACAAGAGTTTGCAAAATATTGTTTAAGTCAAAATAACAAAAACATGTGTTTTATATTTTCATGTTTTGGACTATTTTGAAAATATTAAGTTTTTACAAATGTGAAATGCAATTCCAAAATTTTTTTGTAACATGTTCATTTATAAGTTTACAATTATTTCCCAAAGTTTTATAATTTTTGGAATTTATTTGCTATTTTTATAGGCACTTCAAAGTTCAGTTTTACTGTTCATTACAAGCTGATAATGTGTTATCAGTCGTGTGATGAAAATGTTCAGTCGACTGAAGAAAACACCTGGAATAAAAAAAAAGTTTCTGTTTTTATGTTGGTTGAGTGACCAGTCGACTGATGAGATCATCAGTTGATTGATATGGTCTGTCAGTCGACTGATGAGCTGGAAAACGCCTCTAACGATCAGCTCATTAGTTGACTGATGAAAGCCGTCAGTCGACTGATGAAAGTCATCAGTCAACTGATGCTATAACGGCTAGTTTTTTTCAGCTTGTTCCAATTTTGGGTTTTTATTCTTTTTGCTTTGTTTTCTCTTGGCTTTGGGGTTCCTATAAATAACCTCACATATCCTCAGTTTTATTTACTTAAGAGAAAAGTTTTAAAAGTGTTTTACAAGTTTGTTTAAGGGTTTTAGTTTTTGTTTAAGTGTGTTTAAAAGTTTGGTTTGTGAAGAAACTTTCACAAGAGCTTGAGGAGATCATCCATTGGTGTTTGAGCATTCAACTCTTCTCCCTCTCTCTTGTTATTATATAGAAAAGTTTTTTTAAACTCAATCTAGCTATTTTATTTGTTTGATTTTCATTTCCATAAGCTAGAATTTATTTGAGTTTAGTTTGATTTAAGTTACTCTTTGTTTCATACACACACACACACACACACACACACACACACACACATTGAGCTTTAGTATTTTTATACATTGTATAATTGTGGTTGTGGATTAGTGACTTAGAGTGTGAGCTTATATTGTGTTCTCATCTATATTAGAGAACAAACATTTGTCGTATCGAGCTTAATTGTGAGTTATACTTTGTAATACACTTGTACACCGAGAGAAGTATGTGGTAAGAGACGGGGTCGTCCCAAGAGGAGTGGGGTAGGTGGTAATGCCTAGAGGTAGGTTGTAATTCTTAACATTTGAGGGAGACACGAGCTAGAGACCAGCACTTAGAGGGTGTAAAGTGGGATTGTAAGAGTGTGGATTGTAAAGTTTCCGGTGAACTAGAAAACCGAGTGTGAGGTGTAAACATTATTCGGGTGAGCGTGGAAAACCCGATTGTGATAGTGGAGATCTCCACGAGGTGAGGAGCGGAGACGTAGGTAGTGGGGATCGAACTCCGTGATCATATCGTTTGTTTGCGTTCATTATTGGCGTTCTTTTATATTAGTTCTTGTCATTTATATCGTCTTTGTCAATTGTTTGTTGTTTATATTGCCCTATCACTTTAGTACTTTGTTTACCCTTGTGTTACTTGTATATCCTTGCACATATATCTTGTTGCATATCATATTTGCTAGGATATTTATTAATTAGTTTTAAACTAGCATAAATCAGATTAGATGAGCATAAAACTTATTCACCCCCCCCCCCCTCTCCCTCTAGGGTTCTTTCCTAGTGACATTAGGGTGCTTTCAAATTAGTTACTAAAGATATCACCAAAATTATTCTAAAATTTTGAAAATAGCTAAGTACATTTTTAAAATTTTAAAATAATTTCTTTAATATTTTTAAAAACCTAAAAATAATTTTTACTTGTAATTTCTAATCACTGTAATAATTTAATAACTAAGAAATATATTTTAAGATAGTATAATCTAAATATCTAAATTTTTAAAAAAAAATAAGAAAATTTTAGACGAGTAATGAGAATATTATAGTTTCTGTAAATATTTAAAAGTCTATTATAGTTTTTGTAATATTTTTAAAAATTGAGAATATTTTTTTAAAATATTTTTAAAACACTATAATAGTTGTTAATCTAATTTGGATCTAGTACCAAAGATTTTCTAATTAATTATATATTGATTATAATTGAACATATGATTTAAAAAAAATGTCGAAATGAGATGATTTAATTTTATTTATCATTTAAATTAGTCACTTAAGATATTGTCAAAGGTATTCTACTTGATTATAAATTGTATTTTTCTATACCTGAATAACTTATTATAAAAAGATTTTTTCTATATTTTGAATATCTTATTTGAAAAAAATGCCTAAATTAAGAAATTTGATTTTAATTGTGATTTGAATTAATTGATAAACATATTACCGAAAATACTCTAATTGATAACAAATTGATTTTTCTATATTTGAATATCTAACAATAAATTATTTTTTTTCCTGTGTCTAGATATCTGATTTGAATTAGTTACAAAAAATATTGCCAAAGATATTCTAAAATTTTAAAATTACTTAAATATATTTTCAAAAATTTATTATAATTGATGTAATAATTTTAAAAACTAAAAATATTTTTTTTAATTTTTAATCATTATAGTAATTAAAATACCCAAAAAGTACTTTAAAAAATATGTTTTAATTGATCTAATATTTTAAAAAACTAAATATATATTTATTATAAAAAATTTAAGATTATTTAACTATAAAAAATATTATAAATAATTTAAAATAGTTTTTAAAAACTA
>NC_033800.1:80678741-80704186 GCF_001876935.1 Asparagus officinalis
ATCTACAAATATAATAAAACCAAAATTAAATTTAGAAATTAGTACAATAAAATTTTATATTTATATAAAAATGAAAAAAAATCAAGTTGTAATATGTAGATTGGAATTAAATCTCAAGTTTTAAAAAATTAATTAATTTTAATAACAATTATAGCTAAATAATTACTATGCAAATTAAAATAAAAATAATATCGGACAGGGGTAGATGAAGTAACTGAATTATTTTTCTCTATGCAATTAAAGAGCCTTGCATTGAAGATAAAATTACGTAGGCAAAAAAATCAACAATTTAACAAATAAATTCAAAAACTATTAAAAGGGGTAAAAATGATACACAAATTAAAATAGAATAAATAATTGTCATGATATTTTAAAAAACCAAAAAATATATTTTTATTACAATTCAATGAAGATTAAAAATCGTCAATTTGTTTTCCTGTAGTAATATAAAAAATATTAAAAAAATATGAAATTGAAAATAATTATTCAACGGTTGTATAATAAGTACCTAAAAATTAATATTATTTGATGGCAATTAAAAATAAAAAATTCTACACAAAATTTAAATGAAAATTATATTGGACAGGTGTAGATAAAATACCTGAATTATTTTCCTCCAAGCAATTAACAAACCATAGGTTGAAGATAAAATTACATGAGAATTAAAATTTGACAATTTGAAAAATAAAAATTTTGAAATCAATTAAAATTAAAAAAATAATACAAAAATTAAAATAACATAAATATTGGATAGTGTTAGATTACTTTCCTGATGTATTTTTTAGAGATCAAAATAATAACTCTTAGTAGGAATTAAAAATCGACAATCTAAAAGAATTTTTTTTGAAAATAATTAAAATAAAAACAGACAAATTAAAATAACATAAATATTGGATGATGCTAGATTAACTACGTGATGTATTTATTAGAGATAAGAATAATAATTTAGAGTTATTAGAAAAACTGAGATGAGAAAACCAAAATGTAAAAAAATTGAGAAGGGAAAAGTGACTGGAAAAATAAAACAAAATTTTAGGATAAATAGATTTTTTGGTTTTTCAAGAGAACCAAAATGTATATATTTTTATATATTGAAAGGAAATGCCTAATTGAGGGGATTTGATTTTACTTATGATTTGAATTAGTTACTAAATATGTTTCCAATGATATTCTAATTGATTATAAATTGATTTTTTTTCATATATAAGTATATTTATTTGAATTAAAGGTTGAGGTGATATAGCAATTTAAATAGACGGATTAGATGATATGACACGTGTCAAAAAATTTAGGGTAGGAGTAAGATGATGTGTTACCATCTAGTGGGTTTTAAACTTTTTGGTTTTGTTTTAATGTATACCTTAGTAAAAGATAGCAGTACATATCTATAATGTAGAATTAACAACACAGCGGCGAAGTTTGGATTTTTTGAAGCAGGGAACATTTTGGTTTCTACACGGTCGACCGCGAGTGGCGCTGCGGTCAACCGCGAACGTGCATAGCATAGAGAAAGTCTCTGGACTTTTCGCAGTCGACCGCAAGTGGCGTGACGGTCGACCGGCAAAACCCTATAGTGTTTTTTGGTTTCGGTCGTTGGATCCGGTCGACCGTGATGGGTTCGGCGGTCTACCGTGATTCGAGTTTGGATCTGCTTCGGTTTCTTGCACTGTTTCGGTTTCTTGTTTTATATAAATAGGAACACGATTTGTTTCGGGTTTATTGGATCATATTGATCACTTTTGGGTTAGCTTGAAGGAGAGTTTTGAGCACAGAAAAGAGAGTTCTTTTCTGAGTAAATTGTTTGAGGGTTTTGTGAGAGATTTGAGGGTTTTGTTTGGGAGGTTAATTTGAGTAATCTTATAATCTCTATTTTTGTACTCTCTATATCTATAGTGAAAACCTATTTTTGTACTCTCTATATCTATAGTGAAAACCTCTCCCCTTCTTGCCCCGTGGACATAGGCAATTTGCCAAACCACATTAAACTTTGTGTTGAGTTTGTGTCATTATTGTTTGATTTGAGTTGTCTTCTCTCTCAGTGTTTGGTTTGGTTCCTCAGCGCACAACAAGTGGTATCAGCGCACAACAAGTGCCTTCCGTGCACAAGTGATATCAGATCTCGGGCTACGCTTGGGCTATTTGGAGGAGTAGATCACTTTGGATGTTCGGCTAGGGCTTCGTTTGGAGTTAAAGGTGGGATATTTTTGGTAAAAATTCTATCTTTTCTTAGTTTTGGATCTGTTCTTCAGTTTGTTCCATATTGGTTGTTGGTGTGTTGAGGAAGATGACTGGGAAAGAAGGTACTTCGGGTGTTGAGGGTGGTGCTTCTGGCGTGAAGACTATTCAAAATTTGAATATCCACTCTACGAAGATAGATGTGGAGAAGTTTAATGGCACGAATAATTTTAGATTATAGAGATGTGAGGTTTTGGATGCACTGAACCTGTAAAATTTGGAAGATACTTTAAAATTGGATCGCAAGTCAGATAATATTGAGGAGAAGGTTTGGAAGAAGATGAATAGAATAGCGTGTAGTATGATTAGGTCTTGTTTGACTCAAGATTTAGAGTATGATGTGATGAATGAGGCTTTGGCTAAGAAGATTTGGGAGACCCTTGAGAGCAAGTATATGACCAAGAGTGTGGAAAATCACTTGCATTTGAAGAGGAGGCTTTATCGCTTCCAATTGAATAACGGAACCTCCATTGGTGATCACATAAACCACTACACGAAGCTTCTTACGGGTTTGGAGAATATGGATGTCATGATAGAGGATGGGGACAAAGCTTTGTTATTGTTGAGTTTCTTACTAGATGAGGAATATGAGACATTTGTTCTTACCCTAATTAATGGGAAGACGTCCCTTTCGTATAGTGAGGTCACCACTGCACTTGTGAATTATCAGTTTTGAAAGAAAGATAAGGAGTCTACAAGTGACACAACAGCAGAGGCATTGATCGCAATAGGGAAGAATCCAAACCGAAAGAATGGAAAGTCACAGTCTAGAGTAGCGCATCATACAGTTGGCAAAGATCAGTGTGCTTGGTGTACAGAGAATGGACATTGGAAGAAACATTGTCCAAAGCTCAGTGATTGGATGAAGAATAAACAGAAGGGAAAAGAGAAACAATCATCATCAGAAGCGTACATCATTATATCGGAGGGTAATCTTTCTGACTCATCTGTTTATTCGCTTTCTATCAGTCCCACAGGTTAGTATTCGGAGGAATCTGAGTGGTGTGGTGTGGTGTACATGAGTGACAACCGTGCATGTCAGATCCTTGGGATAGGAAGAATTCGCATCAAGTTGTATGACAGGATAATTAGAGAGTTACGTGGTATGAGATATGTTCCTTCTTTGAGGAAGAACTTAATCTCTATTAGAGCTTTAGTTAGAGAGGGTTTTAGAGTTCATATCGAGGAAATGATTCTCGAGATTGTGGAAGACTCTTGTATTTTGATGAAGGGCTGAAAGTGCTCTGATACTAATTGAAAGTACCCTAGAGGGGAGGGTGAATAGGGTTATTGTTAATCTTATAAGATATTAATACCGACTAAAACTTATTAACAAATATATCCTAACAATCTTGATATTCAATTTGATATATGCAAGGATATATGAACAAGAGTAAATAAACATGTGACGCCCCTGGTTTTAACAAGGCTGCAGTCCGAGGTGAAATCAAGAATGTCAAACATGCCATATACTATACCGTGCAATAACATGTTTCACCATCACAATAAATATCTATCTAGTGGAATCAACAACAGGTGTAGGTACAAAACAGGCAAAAGATAAAATACAAAAGAAATATTAAACAATAGATACTCTGAAGGAAATAACCACCACTGATATGAATAAATAAATCTCTGAAAAAGGAACAACCTCTGAGCTGAATACAAATGTCTCAACATAGAAAATCAAATGAAATGACATTTAGGCACCTCACCTTTACAAAGCTAGAATAACATCTCAGTGTTCATAAACAAAATCATCGTGGAGTCCTAACAATAAACTACTAATAATATCTATAAATAGCTGTTAGAACCACTCCATCAAGCTACGGCTCTCCATGCACCTGGCTCGTTACCTGAAAGTGGGGAAACAACGAGCGTCAAGCCCTAGCGAGTAACATCTCAACCAACCCCAGGGGAAGGGCTAGAAGGATATGAAAATAGCTGATAATACATGTAGATAGTCAAACATCAACTCTGAAATAAAATAAAAGTTTGATATTTAGGAAATTACAACATGTGCATGGGTAACTCCAATCCCATAAGCTCATATTGTAAATAGCTAAATGTCAAATCCAGACTACAACGTGGAGTAATAACTCCATCTCCAACCATACCATCAATGATCTGTCATATGTCAAAATATGCCACCTGAAATACCTAAAGTCCAACACGAGGACCGTAGTAAATTATAGTCCAACATAAGGACTTCAGTAGCTTATAGTCCAATACGAGGACTTTAACATGTGAATGATGTCAAAACCAACATAAATACTGTTCACCCTCATATCATAGTGAATAAATCTAAGACCCATGTCTGTAGTCAACTCATGTACACCAATCACCCGAAAGAAGAGCTAGGGTTTGCAAAAGGAGGGGAGGAGGCTACTAGGGTTTACTATGATGAAAAGGAGGCTCTCATGAATATTTTAATATATATATGGGCCCATAAACTCGACCCAAAACCCAAACAAAACTAAACTGGAAAAACCCAAAATCCGCTCGACGGTCGACCGCTGCTATGTCGCGGTTGACCGCGTACTTTCTGTTCGCCTGCACGCCCCGCAGTCGATCGCCATTATGGCGCGGTCGACCGGACAGGAAAATTCCTGTTTGTGCATGTTTGATTGTGTGCTGGTCTTCCACTTGATTTCTCTCATATATATACTTGTTTGATCCCCAAACACTTGTTATCACATTTATCTATGATATAAATATATATTTCATAATAAAAACTCATTCACTTTATTTTACGGGGTTTTACATTCTTCCCCCCTTAAAAGAATTTCGTCCTCGAAATTCCGAAATCACATCTCAAAAATTAATAATATGAGAAAATCATGACATCTCATAGCATAAATTTCGAGATATGAACATAGTACTATTTAAAGTTAATAACTTAAAATACAAATATTCGCACCTTAATCCTTAAATAAATGAAATTAGTACATCGAGCGAAATAATCCAAACAAGGAAACCCTCATGTATATACCATATGTTTTTCAAATGATTAAGGATTAGATGATGATAATACTCCCATTCTAGCGTTAAAGATAAATATAACTATCCCAAAATCATCATTAATCATAAGAAAACATAATCCAATCAATTTACCTGCTCAAACAGGTGTGGGTAGTCGCGATGCATATCCTCCTCGCGTTCCTAAGAAATCTCCTCAGATCCCTTCCAGTTCCATTGGACTTTTACCAAAGGGATCACCTTATTTCTAAGCTTTTTGTCCTCTTTAGAAAGTATACAAACTGGGATCTCAATCATAGTCAAATCATCCTGAAGCTCGATCTCTGGAGCATCCAATACTTGCTGTCTCTCCTCATCATGTAAGTGCTTCTTGAGCATAGAAATATGAAATACGTCGTGCACACTAGACATCGATGCTGGAAGATCTAGTCTATAAGAAACACCCCCAATACGCTCAACAATCTGAAAAGGGCCAATATATCTCGGGGCAAGCTTTTCCCGTCTACCAAATCGCTGCACACCCTTCATCGGTGATACCTTCAGCATGACAAAATCTCCCACCTAAAACTCCAAAGGTCGCCGTTTGTGATCTGCGTAGCTCTTCTATCGACTCTGAGTGGCTAGAATACGCTCCCTAATCAATGCTACCTTTTCGATAGTCTGCCTCACAAGTTCTGGTCCAAGTAACTAGCTATCCTCCGGCTCTGCTCAACATATAGGGGATCTACAGGGTCTCCCGTATAATGCCTCATACGGAGCCATATCAATCGTCGCTTGATAACTATTGTTATAAGTAAACTCTATCAATAGAATATGATCCTCCCAGCTACCTTAAAAGTCAATGACACAAGCCCACAATATGTCCTTCAACTCCTGGTTCACTCTCTTTGTCTGACCGTCTGTCTGAGGGTGAAATACACTGCTGTGTAATAATCTACTACCGAATAAATCCTGGAAACTCCTCCAAAAGTGTGAGGTGAAAACTGAACCCCGATCTGATACAATAGTATCTGGAACTCCACGAAGTCGAACTATCTCCCGGATGAATATCCTCGCATAGGTCTCAGCGGTATAAGTAGTCCTCACTAGAATAAAATGTGCTAACTTAGTCAACCGATCCACTATCACCCAAACTGAATCGTTCCCCTTCTTCAACTTCGGCAACCCCACAATGAAGTCCATAGAAATATCCGCCCATTTCCACTCTAGAATAGATAAATACTAAAGTGTCCCTGCTGGTCTTTGGTGCTCTGCCTTCACACGCTGACAGGTAAAACACTTAGCTACATATTCTATAATATCTCTACACATGCTACTCCACCAAAAGTATCTCCTCAGGTCCTTATACATCTTAGTGGTTCCTGGATGCATTGTATATCGGGTACGATGTGCTTCATCAAATAACTCCTTCTTCAGCTCCACACTAGCTGGCATGACTAATCGACCCTTCATCCGAAGGCCTCCATCTACTCCAATGGTCTAATTATCCTTCGGCTTTTTTGAAATTTCCTCCTTCCGGATTTGAATCCAAGAGTCCTCTAACTGAGCTCTGATTACTCTGTCCCTCCAAGATGGCTGCACTGATAAAGCATCCAAGTATGTGTTGTTTCCGCCCATCTCTGGCCTAAAATCGAACTGACTAAGAGTGATAAGATCTCGATACAATGAGCACCTCAAAGACGCAATCCAATGTCGATGCTTCCTACTCAAAGCATCTGCTATAACGTTCACCTTCCCCGGGTGATACTGAATAGCGAACTCGTAGTCCTTGATGAACTCAAAAAGGCGATGCATATCTTATATACTCTTTGTGTAGATTGTTTATCATCATCAAAAGGGGGAGATTGTTAGGACTCATGTTATAATCCTACATCTTCTAATCTTGTTTTGATGATTATAAATAATTTCTAATATTGTTTGTCTACTATTTACATTTTCTTATTAGGTATTCTAGACAAATAATAAGTTGGAGGATGGATGGAATTAAGCTTCAACGATCATATCTAATGGAGGTTGGCGGAATAGTGGAATGAAGCCTTGCAATTCAAGTTGAAGATCCAAGTTCAAGCTTCATCCGCAAGTGTACCAATATAGAGCTTCATTGAAGATCACAAGCTTAGGTATATTTAGTTTAGGTTTATATTATGTGTGTTAATACTTTAAGCTCAATCATACACACACATACATGTTTTTGGTTTATATGGTTTATAGACTTAACAACTATAGTTTATATTTTTTTATCAAGTCTATAAATTTATTTTACAAAGTTTCAAAATTTGGTTTATGTCAAAACATCAAATTTCAAGTATCTCATATTTTCATGTTTTTAACATTAATGCAAAATGATGATATTTTACAAATGGGAGATGCTTTTTGAAAATCTGTTTTTGTAACATGTGTATTATCAT
Organism: Asparagus officinalis; assembly: GCF_001876935.1. Taxonomy (NCBI): domain Eukaryota; kingdom Viridiplantae; phylum Streptophyta; class Magnoliopsida; order Asparagales; family Asparagaceae; genus Asparagus; species Asparagus officinalis. The sequence goes on from NC_033800.1 coordinate 80,686,364, forward strand.
ATTTACAATCATTTCCCAAAGTTTCATAATTTTTTAAATTGTTTTGCTATTTTTAAATACAGTTTTAAAATTAGATTTCTGTTTCAAAACAGGCTGATAAACTGTTATCAGTCGACTGGTAAGTCGACTGATGACATCAGTCGATTGATGTGTCGACCGAAAAAAGTACCTAGAATAATAAAAAGTTTCTGTTTTGTTTTGGTTGACTGACCAGTCGACTGATGAGGTCATCAGTCAACTGATAAGGTCTGTCAGTCGACTGATGAGCTGGAAAACGTCTCTAACAGTCAGCTCATCAGTCGACTGATGAAAGTCGTCAGTCGACTGATGCTGTAACGGCTAGTTTTTTTTAGCCTGTTCTAGTTTTAGTTTTTTGGTCTTTTTGCTTTGTTTTTCTTGTATTTTGGGGTCTCTATATATACCCCTCATACCTCAGACCAAAAACTGCAAAGAGAAAGTTTTAAGAAAGTTTAATAAGGGTTTAAGTTTGTTTTAGTTTTGGTTTCAAGTTTGTGAAGATAATTTCACAAGAGCGAGTGGAGATCATCTATTAGTGTTTGAGCATTCAACTCTTCTCTCTCTCTCTTGTTATCATATAGAGAAGTTTTGCTAAACTCAATCTAGCTATTTTATTTGTTTGATTTTTATTTCCATAACCTAGAATTTATTTGAGTTTAGTTTGATTTGATTTACTCTTTCTTTAAAACACACCCACATTGAGCTTTAGTATTTTCATACATTGTATAATTGGGGTTGTGGGTTAGTGACTTAGAGTGTGAGCTTAATTATGTTCTCATCTATTATAGAGAACAAATTCATATTTGTGAACTTCATTGTGAGTTGCACATTGTATTACACTTGGACACCGAGAGAAATAGTTTGTGAGAGACGGGGTCGGTTCCAAGAGGAGTGGGGTCAGTAGTAAAGCCTAGTGAGAGGTGGTAATTCCGAACACTTAAGGAAGGTGACACGGGCTAGGCCAACACTTAGAGGGTGTGAAGTGTAATTGCAAGCATGTAAGTTGTAAAGTTTTCGGTGAACTAGAAAACCGATTGTTGTATTGAGACTAATTGTGAGGATTCACTTTGTATTACACTAGTACACCAAGAGGAGTATATGGTGAGAGACGGGGTCGTCCCAAGAGGAGTGGGGTAGGTGATAATGTCTAGAGAGAGGTTATAATTCCTAACACTTGAGGGAGACACGGGCTAGAGACCAACACTTGATGTGGTAGTTAGTGTAGTTACATTGTGAGATTGTGAACGTTGATCGATGAGCATTAAAAACCAATATTATGTGGTGTAAATGTTTTCGGGTGATCATTGAAAACCCGGTGTGATAGTGAATTTCTTCCTGAGAGTGAGGAGCGGAGACGTAGGATGAAAGATCTGAACTGCGTGATCATATTGCTTGTTTGAGTTTGGCTTAGCACACTTATATTTGTGTTCATCTTTATTGCCATTCTCTCATTATTTATTTCATTCATTATATTATTTATATCTTGTTTCACCCTTGTGTTAGTTTTATATCCTTGCATATATCTCTTGTTGTATCTCATTGTTAGGATATATTTATTAATAAGTTTTAAATTAGTATAAATCGGATTAGATTAGCATAAATCATATTCACCTCCCTCTAGGGTTCTTTCCTAGTGGCATTAGGGTACTTTCACAATACTCTTAAAATATACTCACAATCCACTTGTTTCTCCTCCTTTGACAACATCAAAATAAGGAAAACAAAAGAATAAGAGAGCGAAAGCTCCCCCTATCAATAGGCACCGGTGAGTATAAAACATAAAAAAAGATATAGGGATTGCTCCCCCTTTAAAAATGCCATATGGAAAATATGCAATTATGAACATGACAAACAAATGTGAGTAAGCATAGATGGAAAAATTTGCTAAACACCACTCACATGAAAGATAGACCAAGTGGACACATATACATGTATCACGAAGATAATGTGTCACAAGAGTCTAAAACATAAATATATATCTATAAGATATATATCAAAAAAAATTATAAATCATCCGACATAAACTATGATTGATTGAGAACATATATAGATAAATGGTGTCTCAATACATAAACAAAATAATATATGGTTTTATATATGAAAACTCATGAAAAACAAAAAAAAATTGTTCATGAAGGAAAATCATGAGAATTCATGAATCCATGAATGCTAATAAACGATACCAAAAGGCAATTCAAGTGAAAGTTCATGGAAAATATAAGATATTATTTTGATGAAGAAATGATCAAGAAAGTATTTGAGTTCGAAAGATAAGAATACTCAAATCATTTCTTATAAAACAATCTTTTGGCAAAAAGTTTAGTTAAAGATGTCCACTAAGAGATATTTTGTATCAATTTGAATATGAAAAATATCTTTATTATATGCACAACCATGCCAAAAATAATGTCAAACAATATTGTGTTTAATCCATAAGGATAAAGAAAAGTTATGCTTAGGATAACACAAATTATAATAAACATGTTTCAACCCATATGAAAGCCCGGTAAATATGATATGAATCAAAGAATCAATACATCCGAGGAGGGTTGCTAAAACATAACCCTCTCAAAACAAAGTATATATCCAAAAAGTGTTTAATCAATAGAAGAAATTTTCTTTGTAGAACTTGATCAACCGACATAAGGAATACATTATAAACCACAACTAGATGATCCGGAAGCTCAAACACATAATTGCCATCATAAGGGTGATTTAAAATGATCCTATAAACATAAGCACATAGTTCAATAAAAAAAATTAAAAACAACGTATAATAACAAAAAAATGATGTTTTAGAAAAAAAAAATTATTTTGATAAAAATTGTATCAATTCATAAGGATGAAAACATGAAAATCTATGAAAGAGAATCATGAAAAAATATGAATGATAACTTTTCAAATCAAATACCAAGTATAGAATTGTTTTCAATTTTGTTTATAAATGTTTAATAAAAACATCTTTAAGAACATGAAAAACTAAAAAGCTAAAGAATTCGTTCTTAAAGATTAAATATGTTTTGGTATCCAATTACTCTTGGTACCTAAGAGACTAGGGACATGACCCCTATCATTTGAATTCAAGGCCCTAGGGTTACGAATCCATTTGGGCAAATTTTGTGCACGGGTACGGTCAAAACAAAAATCGTAAACATGACCCATACGATTACAATTTGTACAATGTAGGGGTTAAAATAGTTTACGTTGACCAAAATGTTGTACACGTGGCTCATTTGAAAAAATTGGTTTTTCTTTAAAATTATTTTGCAAACGAGAATTTATTCATAAATCAAAACAAAACTTGGTCAAATGACCAAAACGACCACAATATTGTAGCATGTTTATGATGTGCAATATGTGCATATGCATGTGTATGAGATGGAGTAGCTTGATGGGATGCACAATGATCAATATTTTTAGACATGGTGGATATTTATGTATCATAACAAAATTTAGCAATATGACCTTTTCGGCCGCAAATGGTAAACTTGTAAATTTTGTTATACTTGTGTGCATAGTGAATAGGTTTTTTGAAAATATTTTTGTGGGACTTTGCACACAAGTCCATAAGCTTGTTGTTGTTAGCAATGCAAGTGTTTAGTGTTGAATCTAAGATGGATATGCGTTTCTTCATGTGATTCAACTCATTATGTGATATATGTGCATTGTCACTAGAAGTAGAATAAACATAGTCATTTACAAGAGTGTTAAGCTTTTTCTTACACGATTCTACTTCTATAATGGCATTATTCCTATCATGAGTCAAACTAATAATGTCCATGTTTCCGTCGAAAGTTACCTTAGTCATTGATTTCATTAAACTTTAAGCGTTACAAATGAATTCAAATAACAAAAGAACAAAAGATTACAACTTTCTTGAAAATAAACACAAGATCCGTTTATCGGCTCTTGCTTGCGTGGGTTCTTTGCCGGTGCCGGGGGTAATCCGTGGACGACCGCGGATCAGATCCGGTTGATGGAAAATTGGGCAGAGCTTCTACCTCACCAAGGGGGTATTTGCTTGAAGTCCTAAAATCAACAAAGCGAAATCAGGGCTCTTCTCGAGATTAAGACAAAGCCTAATCTCAAGGAACGGACGTACGGGCTTTAGATCCTTCGAACGGCTTCTCCTTTGCTCCGAAGTTCGCCGGGATCTCGTTGACCTTCGCTGAAATTTCGTGCTCCTTCACTCTTCAATCCAGCAGCACCTCGTCCCCTTGATAAAATTCCAGATCCAGAAAATGGAGGCCTTTGGCTCATATTTATAGGCCTCAAATGCGGTTATTTGGATGAGAACAAGTGATTTGGCTCTATCTTCAGTCAACAGCAGCCTAACCATGTTTGGGGATGATCTCAAGTCAGTTAAGAACCCCTGGAACCGATAAACCCTGCAAAAAACCAATTTAAAACCGTCAAAACGTGTTTTGGGACATTTAGACTGCGCGGCAGGACGATCTGACCCGCGCTCGCGCGGGTCGGAATAATCTGACCCGCGCTCGCGCGGGTCGGAATCATCCGACCCGCGCTTGCGCGGGTCGGATTGATCCGTCCCGCGCTTGCGCGGGTCGGATCATTCCGTCCTGTGCTTAGCGCGGGTTCGCCGATTTTTTTCCCTTTTTTTTGTTTCTTTCTTCCGGGATTTGTTCTTGTCGCGTATTCGATAGATTTGTTGATTTGTATGCTTCGTCGCGAGACCGATCGTCGAACGTGCGTTGGTTAATATACGCGTGCTGATCGATGCGCGCAGGCTGATTGACATGCGCGCGTTGACTGGCGCGCACGAGGTGATTTGACGTGCACTCGTTGACCGGCGCGCACGAGTTGGTTGACGTGCGCGCGTTGACCGATGCGCATGAGATGATTTGACGTGCGCGCGTTGACCGGCGCACACGAGTTGGTTAACGTGCGCGCGTTGACCGGCGCGCACGAGTTGGTTGACGTGCACGTGTTTGACTGACGCGCACGCGTTGGTTGACGTGCGCGCGTTGACTGGTTTGACGTGCACGTGTTTGATTGACGCGCACGCGTTGGTTGACGTGCGCGCGTTGACTGGCGCGCACGAGTTGATTGACGTGCACGCGTTTGACCGACGCGCACGAGTTGGTTTGACGAATCTTCTTGACTCGCCCATTCATTGCTTCGAGTTTCGTGCGGGCTCTTGTAGACAATTTTAGACGCCTACAGTCCATATTTAGTTTTTCATTGCTTTCTTTAAGATTAACATTTTCATTTGCAATAAAATCAAACTTAGATACAAGAGACTCATGAACGGATTTTAATTGAACATGCTTGCTTTTTAAATCTTTAAAATTATGTTGTAAATTCTTATGGTCATGCAATAATTTTTCAAGCTCATGTGCAAGTTCATCAAAAGTAAAACCATCATTGTTATCGGACTCGCTTATCACACTAGGGCTATCACCTAATGAACATGTACATAAAGATGAAGCTCCTTTAGAACTTGAAGCGGAATCCTCCAAAATCTTATCGGATTGCCTCCAAGTCCCCTTGATGTGCTTCTATACATTTCCACAACGTATAAGCACTATCAAAAGAATCAAGTTTGTTAGCAAAAGATAAGCCAAAGGCATCAATTAGAAATTCTAACAAAGACTTGTTCATAGCAAACATTCTATTATCATTACTACTCCACTTGGATTTCTCCGTAGTGGGTACAAAAAGACTTGTTCATAGCAAACATTCTATTATCATTACTACTCCACTTGGATTTCTCCGTAGTGGGTACAACATAAGCGCATTCAATAATTTCCCATATATCGATATTTGCAGATCTAGCAAAAATGTTAAATCTAGCACACGATTGTTCATAGGGGAAATTACTAATTCTAGGAGAAATTTTAATAGCATAACTAAGACTAGGTATACCGTGCATGTCCATAAAAATGCAAGCAAGAAGAAAATATCAAAACAAGATTAGAAACAATAAAAAGAACAAGGGATATTTAACTCAAGGTGGTTAAACCTCAAATCAAAGAGCACCAAGCTCTAATACCAAATGAAAGTGCTCTGATACAAATTGAAAGTATCCTAGAGGGGGGTGACACTACTAGAAAATAGCGTTTTACCTACGGAAAAATAGCGACGGACATTTCCGTCGCTATATGTCATGTCATAGAGACAAAAATTTTCGTTGCTACTATTCCATAGGTAAAAATAATTTACTGACGGAATATGTAATTTTAGCGACGAAAATTCCATCACTAAAACTTTCATGGGCGAAAATTTTTTGGGCGCGGGCGCCCAAATTTTTTGGGCAACCCGGGCGCTCAGAGACAATGCGAAGAGGGCTATCGGTCGCACCACCCCCCCCCGCCTCCAGAATTCCCACCCCCCTATCTCCCATCCTCTTCACAGTCCCCCGCCTCTGTCCGAATTCTCGCGCACCGGTTCCCCCCCTATCTCTCTCCTCATTTTTCCGTAGATCTCTGGGCCGCATTCCTCACCATCGCCATTCCTCGCCGTTCGTCGCGCGCCCCTCTCCTCTTCTCGTCATTTCCGCCTTCTCTCTCATTCAGGTCCCATCCTTCCCCCCGCCCCCTCAATCCTCTCCTTCTCTCTCCCTCTCTCTCGCGGCCGTACGCCGCGGCGAGCGCGGACCAACGCTGCGAGCGTCGGCCGACGAGAGAGAGGGAGAGAAAGAGAGATTTTGAGGGGGGGGGAAAGAGAAAGTAGGGATTTGTTAATTTGTTGCAGTATTATATTTAATTTTTACAATTAGAGTTTTAAGTTTTGGTAAAAACAAAAAAATATGCAAAAAAACCCAAACCGCTAAAAAAAATGTCATACTTGATGAAATTATAATATAAAAAAATAAATTTAATTAGGGTTAATGGTTAGGTTTGGTGAGGGTTAGGGTTAGAAAGTTAGGAAGGGTTAGGGTTAGGGGTTAGGCGAGGGTTAGGTGAGGGTGGGGGTGAGGGTAGAGGTTAGGGTTAGGGTTAGTGGTTAGGGTTAGGGTTTGAGTTATGGATTAGGGTTAGGCAAGGGTTAGAGTTAGGCGAGGGTTAGGGTTGGTGACGGGGTTTAGGGTTAGGGTTAGGTGAGGGTTAGGGGTGGGGGTGAGGGTGAGAGTGAGTTTGAGGGTAAGGGGTATTTAGAGTTAGTGAGGGTGAAAGATGAGGGAGGGTAGGGTGAGGAATTAGGGTTAGGCGTTAGGGTTAGGGTTAGGTGAGGGTAGGGATGAGGTGAAGAAGGAAAAAAGGGGAAAGGAAGAGGGAAGGAGAGATGAGAAAAGGAGAAGGAAGAAGGGGGGAAGAGAGAGGAAAGAAGAAGGCGGAGGAGTGAAGAGGAAGGAAGGGGAGTAGGAGGGAGTGAAGGTTGAGTGGTTAGGTTAGGGTTAGCGAGGGTTAGTTAAGTATTAGGTTAAGTGAAAGAGTTTAGGGTTAGGGTTAGGTGAGGGTGAGTTGAGGGTTAAGCTAGGTTAGGGTTAGGGGAGGGTGTAGGTGAGGGTGAGGGTGAGGATATGAGATTAGGTGAGGGTGAGGTTGAGGGTTAAAGGTTAGGGTAGGGTTAGGGGAGGGTGAAGTGAGGGTGAGGGTTAGGGTTTAGGTGATGTTTGAGTTATGGATTAAAAGGTTAAGGCGAGGTTTAGGGTTAGGATTAGGGTTAGGAATTAGGGTTATGGATTAGGGTTAGGTGGAGGGTTAGGTTAGGGATCGGTGAGGGTGAGTTAGGGTTAGGGATAAGGTGAGGTGAGGGTGGGGGTGGGGGTGGGGGATGAGGTGAGTTTGAGGTTACGGGTAGGAAAGGGTGAAGGTGAGGGTTAGGGTTAGGTGAAGGGTGAGGGTGGGGGTGATTGTGAGGTGAGGTTGAGGGTTAGGCGTTAGGAGTTAGAGGTGAGGGTGCGGGTTAGGGATCGGTGAGGGTGAGGGTGGGGGGTGGGGGGTGGGGGGTGAGGGTGAGTTTGAGGGTTAAGGTTAAGGTTAGGGTTAGGGTTAGGAGAGGGTGAAGGTGAGGGTTAGGGTTAGGGTTAGGTGAGGGTGAGGGGTGGGGTGAGGGGTGGGGTGATGGTGAGGTTGAGGTTGCGGGTTAGGGTTAGGGTTAGGTGAGGGTGAGGGTGGGGGTGAGGGTGAGGATGAGGGGCTATCCGCACACGAACGCAGAGTAGAGCCTCAACATCATCATAATAATGTAATACTAGGTTATGAATTAAAAAGGATATTCATTGTATTATATTATATTATCTGTTTGACTGGTTATTATGTATCACGGTGTGTCATGTATTATACTATTACCTTTATATTATCTGTTTGACTGGACATCATGTATATGCGATTCTGTTGCCATGTGATATTTTATTAATTATTTGCATTATATGTTTTTGTTGGATATTCATTATGTTTTCAAAGTATAGATGACAAAAGGATTACGTAAGAAAGCGCTTGAGAGACTTTTTGGTAGACATTCTGGAGGCGACGCACATGCCTCTACGTCAGGTATTTTTATTTATTTGTTATATCTGTACATTTCTATAAACTATTAACGTGATCCTAACATTTTTTTAACATTTACTACACAGGACGAGGAGATGCTACACATGACTCGCAGCCACAGGACACATCACGCGGAGATGCCCACATGATGTGGAAACACAGGCTGATCCTACACAGCATGCGGAGATACCGCTGCCACCGCATGCAGATGTATTGGAGGAGAGGAGATTTGAGCCGTATAGCGTAGCTGTAGAAGCTGCGGCACTACCGCCAGATTCTATTACGGATCAGCGAGTCCACGGTCCGGCCAAGGTGAAGGGGGATTGGGATTCTTATCATGCTTTGCGCCCTATCGCGCAGCATAGGTACGAACAAACAAGGCGTAGATGCCTCGAACTAAAAGGTATGAATAGATTTTTATAGTTTATCGGTTTTTATTTTAAATTTTAATAGCAAATATGGATTAATTCATTGTTTCATCCGATTCATTCTTTCGTAGGTACCGGGCGACCTCCTAGGCGCGGCCGTAATGCTACCAAGGAACAGAGCCTCATCCCTGATATTCATCGGAGGGCCGTGATCTGATGGGAAAATGGAGTGCCTGTCGGGGCCTTTGCCAATGCTTTCAACAATTTCCTCGTCGCGGTAGCCAGGAGACAGGATTTCTTCAATATTTTTTTGACGTGGAAGTCGCAGCGGATTGATACGCTGGTGGCTTGTTGGAGATATATATGTGTGAGTCGTTTATATTAATTTTTATCATTATTAGTTATTAGTTTATTATTATGTTTAATACACTGACTTGTATCTATTTTTTCTTTATATGCTGAAGCGATTTTTCTTTCTTGACGATAATATTTATGCTTGGACGTACTGCTTCACGCAAATCAATTTATCGTTCAAGAGATGGCGGTTTGAGGTGAAGAAAAAATATTTTGTTCAAATAACAGAAGATTGGGAGCGATTCTGGCATCTTGACGAGCGTGTGGATGGAGTAGATTTTTTAGCACTTTACGATTACTGGGACACGGCTGAAATTCAGGTATTATTGAAGTATATATATTTTAATTTATTGTTTGAATTTCTATATTATTTTGGTTTAACATTGTTTTGCAGGCTTAAGCTAAAATAGCAAGGAGGAACCGCAACGCGCCCCACAGTTACGAGCATCACGAGGGCTCCAGGTCCTTCAGCCAGCATTATCATCAATTGGAGCTTGAGGTATATATATATATATTAGCTTTTAAGTTGAGTATAATTTATGTGTTATGGGTTAATGATATATTTGAATAAAATAGGAAAGGGAGATCTCGGACATTTTGCAAATCGTATTCTGACTTCCTGGAGCCCAAATTACGCCGATGAAGAGAAGAAAGCAAAGAATAAGGATCTGCCTGTAAGTTACAGTTCATTTATATATTCAATTTCATAACAATGCATCATTAGTAAGTCGACTTGCCCGGGTTGTTTTGATATATCACAGGAGAAATTACATGCCAAGGTACAGGAGCAAATGTCTCAGTCTTAAGTCGGTTCTAATACTCCTGCCCGGCTAAGTAGAGAGGAGGAGGACTCCATCATCGAGACGGTCATTGGACCTAGTAGGAAGAACAGATATAGGTGGAGAGGATCTGAGCAGAGGCCGCACGAGTCTAGTAGCACCTACGAGTCTGCAACACCACCAGGAACACCAGGAAGCAGTTCATATCAAGACTCGATGGAGCAGCGGTTGAAAGCGATTGAAGATTAGCAGTCACAGCAAACAACATATCAGCGGATTGCGGAGGAAGAACGGAGGTGTCGGGAGTAGAGAGAATTGGAGTTCACACAATTCATGTCCACTCTGCCTCAGGAGGCTCAGGAGGCATATAGGAGACGGTTTATGTCGGATCAGGTAATATATATACTTTACTTTTTTAATTAAATAAATTAAATATATAATTCTTACTTAGTTATGAATTTTCTTCGTGACTAGATGATATCATACACACCGATACACACTGATACAAACTGTTACACACAAACCCTAACTCTAACCCTAACACAAAGCCCAGGTGGGGGAGGGGGAGGGGTGGAGATGATGGTGGTGATGGAGGGGGAGGGGGAGTGTGGTTGGTTGGTGGGTGGGGTTGGTTGGTTGTGGTGTTGTGTTGTGTTGTGTTGTGTTGTGTTGTGGTGTGGTGTGTAGTGTTGTGTTGTACTGTGTTGTGTTGTGTAGTGTGTTATTGTGTTGTGGTGTTATGGTGTTGTGTTGTTGTGCTATGGTGTTTTGGTGTTATGCTGTATTATGTTGTGTTGTGGTGTTGAGGGAATTATATTTATATTTGCACTCTTATTAATGGTTACATACGCTTGTTAACGTTTGATTTATATTTACAGGCCGGGACTTCTTCACAAGATGCAGTTGGGGGTAGTCATAATATAGCTGATGTTGAGAATGAGGATGATGATGATGATCAGGAGGATTGATTGTAATTAATTTAACTTTGAAAATAATTTCTTGTGTTGTATAAACAATATTTATTATGTACCTGTCGGGAAACTTTTATTTGTTTTTATTAAAATAAATATGTGATATATGCGTGAGATTGAATATTATACTACTGATTAAACAGGTTTTTTAAAATTAGTATTGATATTGTACAGGGTTTTTTCAATAATTTTCAAAATATTTTTTAAAAAAATTAATGGTTATTTTTAGCGACGGATTTTCCATCGCTAAATAGATATAGAGCAACGGATTTTCCGTCGCTAAAAATATATTTAGCGACGAAAAACGTGCACAGAAAAAAATAAAATAATAAAAAATATTAGCAACGGATTTTTCGTCGCTAAATATGTATTTAGCAACGGAATACGTACATGGGAAAAAAATAAAATAATAAAAAACATTAGCGACAGAATTTCCGTCGCTAATACTTTTTTAGCGACGGATATTCTGTCGCTAATACCATTGTAGCGACGGAAATTCCGTCTCTAATGTTTTTTTTTTTAATAAATGGCGACGAATTTGTCGTCGCTAATACCCCGTTGCTGAACTTTAGCGACGAAAGAACTTTAGCGACGAAAATTCCATCGCTAAAGCCTCAATTAGGGACCCTGAATGTAGCGTCGAACTTTTAGCGACGGAATTCCATTTTTTCCGTCGCTAAAAGTTTTAGCGACAGAATTTAGGCCTTTAGCGACGGATTTTTTCGTCGCTAAAGGTTGAAAATACTTTTAGCGACGGAATTTAGGCCTTTAGCGACGGATTTTTTTGTCGCTAAAGGTTGAAAATCCAGCAGTGTGAATAGGGTTATTGCTAATTTTATTAGATATTAATATCGATTAAAACTTATTAGCAAATATATCCTAACAATCTTGATATTCAATTTGATATATGCAAGGATATATGAACAAGAGTAAATAAACACAAGTGATAGTGTGCAAAAGACAAACACAAACACAAGATATAATCACGGAGTTCGGGCCCCACGACCTACGTCTCCACTCCTCACCTCAAAGAGATCTCTACTATCACAACCGGGTTTTCTACGCTCACCCAAATAACGTTTACACCTCACAATACGGTTTTCTAGTTCACCGAAAACTTTACAACTTACACACTTGCAATTACACTTCACACTCTCTAAGTGTTGGGCTAGCTTGTATCATCTTTCTCAAGTGTTCGGAATTACCACCTCTCACTAGGCTTTACTACCGACCCCACTCCTCTTCGAACCGACCCCGTCTCTCACCACGCACTTCTCTTAGTGTCCAAGTGTAATATAATGTGAAACTCACAATTAGACTCAATTACAATAAAATATTCTATACAATAGGTGATAACTCAATATATGATGTATGAAATGCTACAAGCTCAAATAGGGTGTGTGTGATAAAATGAATATAAATAAAATCTAATTCAATTAGCAAACTAGCAATAATAAGAATATAAAAATAAATAATAAAATTGCTAGAGAAAAGAGGTAGAAAAACTTGTCTATAAATATAAAGAGGTTGAAGAAGATTGAGGATGAATTCCTTAACTGAAAATGCAAGCCTCCTCTTTGTAAACTTAAACTTAGAAACTTAAACAAGCTTTAAAGCACTTTAAACTCCTCTTTAAAATCCCCTTCAAAACTTAATTCTGATGAGAATAATAGGGGTTTATATAGGAAAAAAACCAAGGCATAAAACTCAAACAAATCCAGCAAAAAGACAAAAAACAGAAGGCTGGAAAAACTAGTTGTTGGGCTGTCAGTCGACTAATCAGTCGACTAATGAGCTGACCGTTACAGGCATTTTCCAGTTCATCAGTCGACTGACGATATTTATCAATTGACTGATGGATCATCGGTCGACTGGTCAGTCGACCAAAATGAAACAGAAACTTTTAACTATTCCAGGCGTTTTCTTCAGTCGACTGAACACATTCATCAGTCGACTGATAACGTGGCATTAGCATAAAAACCAACTTTGAAGAGCCTTAAAAAATAGTAAATAAATTCCAAAAAATATAAAACTTTGAAAAAAGTTTATAAACATGAATATGAACATGTTGGAAAAGGAATTTTTAATTTTCTCTTACCATTTGTGAAATCTCAGAAATATTCAAAAACACTAAAATACATGTTTAATAAAACATGTGATTTTTAATTTTTTGACTCAAAACAAGTTTTGAAAACTTATGGAATATTTATATGGACATAACAAAAGATGTTTATGATGTATATATAGTCCAAAACATATTAACATAGAATTTGCATAAAAGTACCTATGTTTTGAGAAAATCACAAATATATATGTGTGCGTGTATGTTTGAGCTTATAGAATTAACACATATTATATAAGGCTTAAACTAATTTACCCAACCTTGATAAATCTTCATTGTAGCTTGTCTTGGTAAACATGCGGATGAAGCTTGAACTTGGATCTTGACTTGAATGCATAGCTTCACTCCACTATTTCCGCCAACCTCCATTTTGATGCGATCGTGAATGCTTGATTCCATCCATCCTCCAACATATTGTTTGTCTATAATACCTAATAAGAAAACATAAACACTAGTTAAACAATATTAGGAATTGTTTGTAATCATCAAAACAAGATTTGAGGATGCAGGCTCATAACATGAGACCTAATAAGGGCGTCAGAAAGAATAACCTATACTATTTGATTAGGAATACGGTGACAGACGGAGAGCTGGCGATTTCTATTGATTCGACTAGACTACGGCATTTGAGGCTTGATCATTCCAGTATTGATTTGGAAAAGAGTGCATCAACCTGTAATTTGAAGTCCAATGAATATTTTGATGTGAGCAAGAAGACCGAGGTGAAGTTTGGCACCTCTATTTATCGCATGAAGAGTCTTTTCGATGGAGTTCACGTGAGTATTTGGGGGCCTTCCAAGGAGGCATCATTGGGAGGTAATAGATATTTGGTTTCCTTTATTGGTAGTTGTTCTAGGCATGCTTGAGTTGCAACCAAATCCCGATTGGATAAAGTGTGAGATTGGCAGAAAGGTGAAGGTACTTCATTCTGATTTTGGTAGGAGGTACAAGAGGGACCTGTTTTTGCATGAACCGAGCTCACGGTATTTTAAGATACTTTGGTGGAAAGGAAATATTGGGACAACGAGATGAGATGACAGATTTGGTGAGCTATTCCTTGCTGGAGGAGGACCGGCATTTGATGTCGAGCATTAATTCTGGTATTGAGGCTTCGACATATTTGGGTCATCTTGGTCATAGGTTGTCGACTGCTGCTATTGGAGGTAAAACTCCATTGGATGTTTGGACTGGTAGTGTCACTTCGGTTAAGGCTTCGATGATGGAGCTAATTAACTCTCAGCGGGTGGAGAGTGATGCTACTCTACATTGGGTGGAGATTACTCCACATACTCCAGATCATACTACATCGTTTGGGATTCCAGCTAAGGTGGCACAGTTAGGGGATCATTTGGATTTGGGTGCAGATGATGAGTTGGTTGATTCAAATACAGCTATGGATATGATTTGGATACAGCCATTGTTTTACCTCAGATGGAGGTGTTTGATTTGTTTTGCTTTGGGGCCATTTAGAGAGCTATCAGCCGTATATTTGTTGGTGAAGAGTTGAGAGCTTTTCTATTTGTTTAAGGGCCATTGGAGGTCATTTGGGGAACTATGTGAAGGCTTGATTCATTTGGTAAAAGGATATGTAGGCAGTCATTTATGATATAGCTAATTTGATGAATAGATACCGATGTTTGGAAAGTATTCGTATTCTCATTTGGGTCTCGACTTGTTGTGGATTGAGTCCGTTGTTATAATTTCGTTTCACTTCGTACTGAACGCAACAAGTGGAACATTTGGTTTGCTTGGTATCAGCTCAGTTTTGGGAAGACTTCGCCGAGGTGGAGAATTGTAGAATTGGTGGCACAGCGACGAAGTTCGGATTTTTTGAAGCAAGGAATATTTTGGAGGCTGCACGGTCAACCGCGAGTGGTACTACGGTCGATCACGAACGTGCACAGCATAGGGAAAGTCTCTGGACTTTTCACGGTCGACCGCAAGTGGCGCGACGGTTGACCGGCACAACCCTGTTGTGTTTTTTGGTTTTGGTCGTTGGATCCGATCGACCGCGATGGGTTCAGTGGTCGAGCGCGAGTCGGGTTTGAACCTACTTTAGTTTCCTACACTATTTGGGTTTCCTGTTTAATTTAAATAGGAACACAGTTTGTTTAGGGTTTATTGGATCATATTGCTCACTTTTGGGGTAACTTGAAGGTGAGTTTTGAGCATAGAAAAGAGAGTTTTTTTCTGAGTAAATTGTTTGAGGGTTTTGTGAGAGATTTGAGGGTTTTGTTTGAGAGGTTAGTTTGAGTGATCTTGTAATCTTTATTTTTGTACTCTCTTTCTCTATAGTGAAAACCCTCTCATTCTTGCCCCGTGGACGTAGGCAATTTGTCGAATCACGTTAATCTTTGTGTTTGAGTTTGTGTCATTATTGTTTATTTGAGTTGCCTTTTCTCTCGGTATTTGGTTTGGTTCCTCGGCGCACAACAAGTGGCATCAGCATACAACAAGTGGCTTCCACACACAACATATAATATAGTATATTTGACTTACCTGCATTAGTATACAATTAGATTAGAAAATAATGAGAAATATTTTTGGTAATGACTATGATATGCTAGCTATTTACTGTATATAAAACACCTTGATGAATGGGTACGTAAGGACAGTTATTGTTGAATCATCTGTGATAAACCACTGGAAAAAAAATATCAACTTCATAAATAAGTCTATACTAACCGTCTAACCTTGCTGAACTATTGTGTATTATTTTGCAACTGTGTATTTGCTTCATTAACTCGGGTATTTGATCATGGATTCGGATCCTCTCCACTACAAAAAAAATAGTGGAGGGACCACTACATAATCACAGCCATTGATTATCTAGTTGATGGTTATGATTTTTTCTTTTTAGTGCAAATTAGGAATGAGTGCAATACACGGGGGTATGGTAAGTGTTAGATTTAGATTGTATCATAACCGCCTACTAAATAATCAACACTTGAGATTAAAAGTAGTGGTCTCTCCACTACTGTTTTGTAGTGGAGAGGATCCAAATCCTTTGATCATCTAATGCTATTGAGCCAGGCGACGACGTTCTCTATTGTTCGATGCTTCTTCAGGAGACTTGCGCTGTCTTCTTTGGCGTTGGCCGATGCAGTTTCGATCTCTTATTTCGTCCATGTCTCTTTCGCAGCCAATGGTTATTTAATATGTAAAAAAAAAAAAAATTTCTTCAGAGAATTTACAACCAAAAAATATTCGAAGGGAAAATATTCAAAGAAAACTTACTAAGAAAAAAAAAAGTTTTCTTCAGAGAACTTACTAAGAAAAACATTCATTAGCCTTTGAATTATATATAATTAAGTCGAAACTGGTGCCAATAAAAAATAGGTGTACTTTTTTTTATTTAGGGGTGTTTGGTTGCACAATTTTATAGAAAAGTTTTCTCAAAATGTCTGACAATGACAATTCTGTAATTAAAAATTTTCTATAGATTTCCGTAAATTGTGTTTGGTTCAAAAAAATTTATAGAAATGTTTTATGTAGAGTACAAAAAAGTACTAAAATTTACAGAAATCAATTTCCTCTCAAAATGAGCGGAATTCACCCAGAAATTTGACACCACATTGACACTTTTCTATAAAGTTGACAATTTTCTATAAATTTAGGGGGTGTTTGGTTTAATTTCTACAAATTATAGGAAATCTTGTTATTTTCTACAAAGTTATGAGTGATTTTCTTGTTTTGAACCAAACAAGCAAAGTAAAAAACAAAAAAATGGTACTTTTTGACTTCTCAAAACTTTTCCTATAATTTTTTAAGAAATACAAGTAAATTATATTTTGGATGAAAAACATTTTCTATAATTTGTAGAAATTGAATCAAACACCCCCCCTTATATACTATACTGAGAAAAATATTCGGAGAGAACTCTAAAATGTGAATTAAGAGCACATTTTAATTACCTAGTGCGCAAATTAGCTGAGACACCGTGCGAAGCAAAATAGGAGAACGGATCTATGGAGTAATAGCTAGGTTGAGGATTTTTTTCTTTCTGGGAAAATTAATTTGAATATAACTTGTAGGTAATTGTAGAAGATGAGAGAAGCTTTGATCTCTGTTTCTTGGTAGAAGATGGTTAAATAAGGAAGGTTGAACACTAAGGATTCTATCAGAACTATTCCTATGGAAATGAGGTGGTTTTAATCATAGATAGGATAACTAAAATTTCCAAACTAACCCCTTAATCACCAGTGTATGATATAGATCATCTTATCATTTGTAGGAGGCGTTCTGATAGGGTCTGCACTCAGTTGAGAACAATATTAAAACAGAAAAAAGCAGGAGTTGAGGATATTGTTGGATTTTAGAGGGGTTGAGGAGATCGTGGGGGTTTTTTTTTTCGTGTTTAAGAAAATTTAGGTGGTTGAGATATTTGAGATTTTAGTAGAGTTGGAGGAGTAGAAATAGGTAATCAGAACGCGTGAAAGATAGTATTCTTGTTAGTATTTTACCTGATTACCCTTCTTCGATATTTGAAGATGAAGCTCACAAGCCCAAAGTCGAGGCATTTCTCAAATTATAGTGAAAATAGAAAACTTTTAAAGCCCAAATAAGAGCCCGACCCAATGCAGAAACCTCACCCCTCCGCGTCAAAAGCCAAACATCGCCCAGGCGCTCACCGTAAGATTTGGCGCGAAAACAACATTTCTTCCCGCCTCTCAATGAAACCCTAAAAAAAAGGGGATTTTGGGGATCCCGTCGATCTCACCGAATATATCTCCTCCTCTCTCGTCGATCTGAAGGCCG
>NC_033800.1:80704196-80706417 GCF_001876935.1 Asparagus officinalis
CGCCGCCGCCGCCTCCGTCTCCCTCCATCAATATCCTGATCACCGACCTCCGGCTAGGTATGATATTTTGACTTCAAGTTGTTGATAACGATGATGGATTTTTTGAAATTAGACGTGGGAGGGGCAAAAAAACAAAGATAATTTCTTTGTAACTGGCGGAATCTTCGCATTTGTTGCATCTCATTTTTCTGTTAATCGTTCCTGTAAAAGCTTTGTTCTTGATCGTAAACATTCATCGATTGGTACTGTTTTGTCATTTAAGATTATGAAATCTGAGATTATGAAGGTCGGAGACATGAATGGGCGAGATGACATGCAAATCGATGAACCGAAGGGGCTGGACCTCAATCATTTGAGACTTTACTATGGTAATTATTCGCAAATATATTTTTTGTTTAGTTCCTGCATAATTTTCAATTATGTAGCTCTATATGCCCATAAATTTATTGCCGAACAATATTTCAAAACAGCCCCGTTTCAATTTTTTTTAAAATCGACCGTTTTTTTATTTACCAAAACCGACCCGTTTTGTGCCACGTCAGCTTAATCACTTTTCTAAACAGTCGGGGTTGCCAACCCCGACTATTTAGGAGGGTTTTAAACCCTAATTAGAAGCCTTAAACCCTAAAAAATTATGTTCTAAACAGTCGGGGTTGGCAACCCCGACTGTTTAGAAAAGTGATTAGGCTGGCGTGTCAAAAAATGAGTCGGTTTTGGTAAATAAAAAAAACGGTCGATTTAAAAAAATAATAAAACGGGGCTGTTTTGAAAAATTGTTCATTTATTGCCCTTTCAAGGGGAAGGGAGGAAAGGAAAGTTTCCTGAAATATGAAGGCTTCTTCTGTACATATAATAGTGTATTTGAATCTTTTAAGTCTAATGATGGGTATATTCGTTGCGATTTAAATTTTCTGAACTTGGTGATAAATATAATCTCCAATATTTTTAACTATGCTTTGTCAATTTCTATGTTATAGGCATTTGTCTTCCTGTGTGTGCATTGAACTCTAAATCATGCTCTCATTTTTCGCGTTTTCTCCAAAAGTTTCTTTGTTGTTGAGAAATAAAGTGGTGGTAGTCCATTTTTATTTGCGCTCTCAGATTATGCCCACACCAATTGTAGCTTCTTTCCACAAACTTTGAAGTCGTATTGTGTTGTTTTCGAGATCATCTATCGTCCATACATGTTCATATTGTGCGCTATCATTATATATTCTTGACAAATTGTATTAAATTTATGTTGGTTGGCTTCAGAGAAATCTACATTAAGAAAGGATCTTGTTGTAAAAAGAGTCAATTGCATAATAGGTAGATGGAAAATAGCAAAAGAAAGAACAAAATAGTAAAGGGCACATGATAGCTTTGAAAAAATTGGTAGAACTTTATGGAGAAAGGTAGATACTTCAATATGGAAGGTGCATAGTAAACCAAAATGTTTAAAAGAATATTGCATTTATGTAGAACTATTTACTTTCCAAGGAGGGAAAAATTATCCCTTCCCTCCGAAAATGAAAAAAAAAACTACCATCTTACAAAATTTAGGTTAATCATTGTAAATATTATGCCAAACTTTATTAAAATTTTATTTTCAGAAACTTGTGCTTTTTGAAGGAAGAATTGTGATTTTCATTATATGGTAGAAGATGACAAACAAGGGGCACTATACTGATCAGTTAAGCAAATAATTTAGGAAGTTCTGACTTGATACTCAAGCAGGCACCTCTGGTAATAATTGAAGTTATTTTTATTATTTTTTGTAAAATATGCAATGAGAATCTTTACAGCCATTTACCATAGAGACACAATGTCAACTTTTTTTCTTTATCTGAAGGTTTGATGGAGAAATCTTGAATAATGACATTCAAATGCACTTTAGAGAAGTAGCATGTTGCAATTTGGATTGCTGTAAACTTCCAGAAAGCAATGATAATAGTACTTATACACTCAATTATCTAGAATGGTTTCTAAGTCTTATCGTTGGTATGGGATCTCTTGTAAGTTTTAGGCGGAGCAAAGATATATTCTAATGAAACTTTATATGTGATACCTTACTCCATCGTTCTTATTTCGTTATATTTTCCTTATAAAATATTGTGTTATACAAGTCTGCCGCAGCTATGGATACTTGGGTAGTCACATGCTCCCTCTACGTTTAGATAAATATAGAAGAAATAATTACTTCCTGAATGTGCCAGCAATACTTAAATCTGGGGTCTTTCGC
>NC_033800.1:80706427-80715161 GCF_001876935.1 Asparagus officinalis
GTCTTAGGTTTTTTTGGATATCTGTCCCTCAAATCTTTCATATTTTGATATTACCCTCAAATCTTCATCTATTGAAATTAGTCTCCTGAATCTTCGAGTGTTTTGAAAGTGGCCCCCCGAATCTTCATACTTTAGAATTAGTCCCCCGATCCTTTAAGTATTTTGAAATTAGTGCCAAATCTTTCAACCTGGTGTAAACTAGAGGGACTAATTTCAAAACACTTCAAAGGATTTGGGGGAATAATTTCAAAATGTGAAAGATTCGGGGAATAATACAAAATGCAAAAGAAGATTTTGGGGTCTGATATAAATAAAACTAGATGCTGATCTGAATAAAGGTATATTTTAACTATTTATGATGAGCAGTTACTAATTTGTTAACCATAGAGAGAATTCCATGCATCAAAGCATAGGTTTTCTCCCTTTATCTGGGCTTTTTCACAGCCATCGGGGATGTCGATTCTCCTTAATTTTTTTGGCTTAAAGTGCGAACACTGTGAAGCATCTGGTAATTATTAATTGAGAAATGTAACAAAAAGGAAGAGTATGTTCAGTTCTACTAGAGGCGCTATGGTGAACCTATGTTCCAGAACTGTTTATGCTGCATTGTATGCGATATAGGATTATTGATGCTTCGAACTAACTCCCATTCTAGAACCTATAAGGCTCTTTCCTGTGGAAAATTTTCTCAAATGATAAACTGGCACGACTTAAAATTGGCATGTAGACACAGCAACCACTCATAATTTGCTCAATATTTGGAGCCACAGACCTATTGGTTTTTCTGTCGATTATGGAGAATAGTGAGTCCATACATCAAATATTCCATCAAGTCTGTCTGCTCCAATTGTTGTTTTTTGTTTAATTCGCTTTCATAAAATAAAATCAAATTCTTATTCTAATAATAATTACACTTAAGCTTTCACCAATACAGCTAATGTCATTAACCTTATTTACTTAAATCACTATATTATTTCCAATGCCTACTTTATTTGCATGCTAATTATCCAAAGTTGCTCACATGCAGGAAAACTCTTTCCATATGCTGATATGTTCAGATGGCTATCTTATGGAAATGGTAAGTAGGGACAACAATGTTTTTATATGTTTCAGTTGAAACCTTTTCCCCCCTATTCCTTCAGTTGATTTGTTGTGACTGGCAAATCTTTGCAGATGGGAAGCATCCAGCATGTGACAATTCTTATATTAACCGCAGAGAATTCTCTTTCACCCTGGAGAACGACATATATATTCGATATCAGAGTTTTAATAATGCAACTGAAATGGAGAACTCCATAAAGGAGAAGTGCCCAGTTAAAATAGATATTGGACCTGTATATAATGTCGATGTATAATACAGAAACTTGTCATTTTCGTGGAATTATTTTTTTTTTGAAAAATGATTTTGTTTCTTGTTCTGTATAATCAGATCCTATGTGTTGTTTTCTGATAACAAGTTGTGTTTTCCAGCTTGCAAAAAGGACTGCATATTCAAAAACAGGCCCCGTAGAAAGGGAGCTCATTTTTGATATTGTAAGCTCATTTAACATTCGGTATATGTTAACTGTAATTGTAGGTTCCTTTTTAATGTATCATGGAAGTGTGGAATGTTATTTATTTTCACTTCGTGCTAAACAGGATATATCAGACTATGATGATGTTCGATACTGCTGTGCTGGTGGCGATGTCTGTTTAAATTGCTGGCCTTTAATGACAGCTGCTATTAAAGTCATAGATGTTGCTCTTAGAGGTTTGTAAATGTTCATACATCTGTTTCATGGTATTTAAACATATATGTTCATGACATCATGTCAGGTTGTTTTGGACTGTATACTTACGATTATTTGACATTTATAAATTCCATTTGACCCTCTTTAATTTAATATACTGAGCAAACCATTCTTGTATTCTAGATGATTTTGGCTTTAATCACATTTTATGGGTGTATAGTGGCCGTCGTGGTGTCCACTGTTGGGTATGCGATAGCAAAGCAAGAAGGTAACTCTAAGATTATTGGGAATTATATTCTGGTAATGCTTTTTTATCGTAATAAGATGACATTCAGTAATTTTTTTAATCCATTCAGGCTAGGAAATGCGCAGAGAGCATCTATTGTCGACTATTTCCGTGTATACAAGGTGATTCTTTTTGTTCTGTTTTCCATGAGAGATGTATCAAACATTTGCGTATGCTCTATGCAATGGAAATTTATTGGTCTTTGGGTTCAGGGAGGTGAAAATAGTTTGAGGAAAGTATCTTTAACAGGACCTGTTCTTCATCCTTTTCTTGTGTAAGTCCCACTTCAGATTATAAGAAATGTTAAGTCTTTTATGTGCAAGGTTTTGATTTATTCTCTGACAAGAACACCTTTTTCCTGCAGTAGATCATATACAGAAGTTTTGAAGGTCATTTTTGAAGAGAAATTACTTCTTAACCAGAAGTTGCTTTCGTCTGATGAGAGATGTCAGAGGATACTTGAGGTTATTCCGGATGACTGTGAGTATGCTGATTTTGTGATGATTAGATTTCCTCCCTTGATTTATCGTGCTCTTGCCTTGAAGATCAATTCATGTAAATTGGTATGCAAAAATTTCAGCTGTTGCTGGAGAGCTTCGTGATAAATGGCAGAGAAATCAAAGGTCTAAGTCTAAACAAGATATTGACATTGTTCGATGGGATCAGTTAAAACAAATGTTGCAATCAGGAAAACAAAAGGTGTGAATCTGTCAACATCCATTATTCCAGTCATGGGTTCCTAATTTTGTTTTGTTTTTTTAGTTATCTGTCCGAATATAGAGCTAACAAAGGTGTTGTAAGTGGAGGATTCAGTTGTTATTTTAGTATTTGAAAACTATGTAATGGAGAAAAACTCACTTTGAGATGAGGATCCCAGAAATGTTAGATGGATCTCTTATTCCGGTAAATCTTGTGAAAACATCTTAATTTGTTTGTGAACTCAAACGTAAGCTAAATTATGTAAGTAACTGTAAATTGATTTATGAGGAAGCATTTGTGTATAGAATTGTCAGGAACAATGTTTTGTAAAAAGTCAAATTTCAGAGACTTTCCGTTGTTTTCAAACAAATGTTTGAAGTTGCATACTCATAAAGTGATTTCCAACTCATCACTGTAAATCTAGTTTTCTATGGTTATGTGTTGAAACTTATTTTTGAATGTCCTGCTTTAGTCTTTTATGGGAGAACTTTACACTCACCTCTGTTTTCTAAAATAAATTAATTGTGCTGTACTGTTTTTGAACATGTGTCGGGACTCATTTCTGTGCATTCTTATTTTCACTCTTCAGGTTCAGGCACTCCGCAGATGTGTAGAGGAGATTGTCTTCTCTTATACCTATCCAAGACTTGATGTGGAGGTTTAGGAACATTCTCTATGTAATTTGACTCGTGAGACTGATCCATGTATCATTTCTTCTTACCTTTTGTTTCTTATCGAAAAGGTTTCAAAGCATATGAATCATCTACTGAAGGCACCATTCTGCATACACCCTAAAACAGGTAAGCATCTATCTTTCTGATATTATAAATTTTGAACATTTCCTTCAGACATCAATAGAGTTACTCTTACCTGAAGATATTCTTATTTTCTGATGTTACATAATTATCCTGATCCAGGTCGCATCTGTGTTCCTATTGATCCTAATAATTGTGATGATTTTGACCCTAGAACTGTACCCACAATTTCACAGGTAATTTCGTTTGATCTGTGGTAAACTAAATTCCAGTATTTTGTATAACAAATGAAATTGTAACCTTCCTATAAATTCATAGTCCATGTGGCAGTATTAATAAATGGAATTATATATTAACAGAGCGAACATTGAGAAGCATGATCTTTTACAATACATCAGAACTGTGTCCTGAAACATGAATTTGCATGCATTTAGAGTAGAATAGTTGAGCTATATAGTTTCATAAATTTTGAGAAAGGCATGGATAAGTTTCGAGATCAATGACCCAATGTTTATAACTTCTAGCTTTCTCAGTATTTATATAAGTCTTACAGAAAATTCACAATCATCTCAAATCATCAATTTTCCAGTAACATTGACCTCAAAATTATCTAACCAGACATTACAAAAAGAAATTTATCTATATTTCATTAAGCTTTCTGAATAGAACTTGCCTGCTAATTATTATCTGACATTACCATACTCCTGCAGCTTATAGACGAGCTGAACGTGGGTGGTATGAGAGCAGGTTCTGAGAACGGTATGTAACCAGGAGAACTTTTTCTTTACTTCCCAGATGTGTTTGAAGGAGATGGTTAAGCTTCAATACCTGCTAAATATCAATTTAAAAGTCATAAATTTTCAAAAATTGCTTGATATGCTTTCATCTTTGTGCATCTCACTATCACTATCCGTTGGAAGTTTAAAAAAATTTACCTTATGACAGTTGATGGTTAATATGGTAATAGTCTGATGTTTTATAATTTTATTTCAGACTGGGAAAGAACTTCACTCGGAGAATCCATTAAGTTTTTCAGGTCATCCTTCTTGGAGCCACTACTGAAATCTTGCAAGGTATGTTTCCCATTTTGCACACCTTCATGTTTTCTCAGGTTCCAAATTATATATATACACACACACATACGTGTATATATTACATATATGTATATGCACGTGTGTGTTATCTCTGTGTGTGTGTGTCTATATACATATATCGACACACACACACACATGTATGTATGTATATATACATCTACATGTATGTATGTATGTATGTATGTATGTATGTATGTAATGTATGTAATGTATGTAATGTATGTATGTATGTATGTAATGTAATGTAATGTATGTATGTATGTATGTATGTATGTAATGTAATGTAATGTATGTATGTATGTATGTAATGTAATGTAATGTATGTAATGTATGTATGTAATATATGTAATGTATGTAATGTATGTATGTATGTATGTATATATGTATGTATGTAATGTAATGTATGTTATTTATGTATGTAATGTATGTAATGTATGTATGTATGTATGCATGCATGCATGCATGCATGTAGGTATGTACGTACGTACGTTCACACACACACATATAGAGAGAGAGTAAAGCTCCTATAAATTGAAGTGGATAGAAGCACTTGTCCACCAATTTTTTTATCCATCATATTTGCTTTGAGATTTGTGCTAGCATGTGATGCAAATCAATGCACATATCCCAAAGATATCCTTCATGTTTTGCACAAATCTCAAAGCAAATCTAATAGATAAAAAAGTTGGTGGAGAAGTATGTCTATCCACTTAAGTTTATAGGAGCTTTACTCTGCGTGTGTGTGTGTATACACACACACACATACATACATACATGCATACATACAAATGTATATGTATATGTATATGTAAATATATGTATGTATATATATAGATATACTTGTACATGTATATATACATACATATATATACATACATACTATACATGTATATGTACATGTATGTACGTATACTTACATACATACGTATATACATACATATATATGTATATGTATGTATGTATATATACATACATACATATATCTCCAGGGCTTCAACCATGAACTTTCCAATTCCCAAACCCACTCCATTAACATTGTACGAGGCTTCAGCAACTTGTCATGCTCCTTAGTAAATGATCTCTTATGCATGATATAATTAGATGTCTCTGTTATGAATCTAATGATATGTCATGCATGAGAACTTCAGAATTAGATGCTGTCTCTGTTATAAATTAATGCTTCACATATTAGACTGTTATGTTACCCCAACTTTGTTGTGAACTGAAGTGCATCCAAATTGTAATTTATTCCATTAAAATCATTCAAAAGTTTTTAAATTTTATGGTTGTAAGCTACAAATGTGCTTATTTACATGTATTTGTTGTTTCAAATGTTCATTTGCCTCTCCGCTACTTGACTCAAGTATAGATGAACACATTGCAAACATCGAATTGTTACCAAACATCTGTTAGTTTTGCCCCCCTGTTTTTAATTTTGCAGTGGTATTTTACAACTAATTACCTCTGGTTGTTATTTGTTGGATATCAAATTACCTTTTCAAGTGGGTAAATCTTAATTACATGCAACGAACACAAGGTCAAGAACAGTAGCTTTGACAAACGTGATAGCACCTGTTTATATTGTTTATTAATTTCTGATTAATTTGAGTTGACTAAAGTTCTGGTGTTGATATTATTATTGCAGGATGAGTTGGAAAGCTCTTACAGTGCTAAGCTACAGCAGTCAAAGAATTCACTTAGCTGGTAGCATTCTCGATGATTATATATAGCGGATAAGATATGCAGTTAACGATCAATAGACTTTGATTCTGTATAAATTATAGTTCAGAAATATAATGTTATTTACGGCTTGGCTGCTGTGATGCAAGCCAACTTGCTCCGAACTCTTACTCACCTTTTGCTTCTATTTTCCCCTTTTGCCTTGTTATTAGGTTTCATGACTTTTTCCTCTCCTTTCAATGGATAGTTTCTCTATTAAGATGATAAAGTAGTACTGGCTGCTTTCTCTGTGTAATTGCCATAGGTTTGAGTTCCTTGCTTGTAGATATACATTCTGTTATAGATTAGATGGCTATTAGTTTTATTTTATTTTATTTTTTCTATAATGGGTTTGAATCGGTTTGCCATTTCCAGGCAGGAAATATTGTTCGTAGGTTTTCGTTGGAACTCCACAATGTTCAGGGGGCGTTACGTGAAATTTACCCTTTTTGATGAGGATTATGTAGGTATGTTCTTCAGACCAACTGGAAAAAAAAAATCATCCGTAGAATGCTTCAACTTAACAAGTGCTTTATTCAAGTCCTTGTCACGTCCACGTTATTAATCTATTCCATACTACAACCTTCACCAGCACTTCTTATTATTCAGCACCGCACAACATATTTATATTTCAAATTAGCTCCCAAAAGGCCTCTGATTGTAGCAGTCCAAGTTCCCTCCGGGGCTCACACCCAACATGCTACAGTACCTGTTATAGAACCCGATCCGGTCCGCAACCCTACTATCCTGCCCGTGCCCGCACTCGACTCCTCCGTTGATGATGTTGGTGATGACGCCGAAGCCCGGCCGGTGATGACGTCGTGGGCGGAGGGCTTGGGGGGCTGAGGGGTCATCCAGAACCAGAATGCGGTCTTGAAAGAGATTACCGGGTCGGTTGCTACTAGGCCCGGGTTTTGGAGGAGGTCCGACCCGATTGCTTGTCCAGCTGGACCGTAGTTGATGTTGCTGCATCCGGTGGATAATTGTGAAGGATAAAAAAAAAGTTGGTAAAATTGTCTTATAAACAAATTGACGAGGCCAAGAAAGCCACACCAGGCATCTAGGGCCCAGCGTCTAACCGTTAACTGTTCATAAAAAAAAAGTTTCGGAGGAGAGGATCGTAAATGGTTACACCACTGTAAGTAAAAGGGTTGTGTCTGCGATGATTTAATTGTCTTTCTAAATGCAGCTTCAGCTAGTTTGTGGTTCAAACTAATTAGATTATAGATTAGATTAGATTGTTAAGAGTGGACTTACTATGAAATTTGGATAGGCCCTCGGCCGAAGTACTTCTGGTTCGGCGCGCAGGGCCATTGGGTGCTCTGTACGCAGTAGCTCCCGGGATTGCCTTGCTCTTCTTTGAAACAGTATCCCCACGCGTTCGGGCCATCTGGTGCAGTCGCCCACCCACCTGATCAAACACACAAACACGTTCATCGGTTAATGACGCTAAATTCTTTCGAATTTTTGTTTCGAATTTGGATAGTTCGTATGTAGTAGATTAGATTTTCAATTTTGGAGTATTCGTTAGACTCTAAGTCCAGTAATATATATATATATATATCTATACCAGTGGTCTCATGAGAGGTCTGAGCCAGAAAAGCAGCTATCTCTCTCTTCCTAGTATCATCATCTCCGGTGGTACCAAACCCAGGGAAAGCGTTAGCAGCGGTAATGAAGGCATCGTATAGAACCATGAGCAGGACAAGCCGCATCGTCCCGATGTAGCAGCATCTGATTGAATAAGCTCGAGCTTATAATGGACGATATCGATCCACCCCCGCGCCGCTAGGTGGGGTAGGCGTGCGAGTCCCTCCGCCACCGCCGCAGTTGCATTGGCTTTGCAACCGCTCACAGCAGTACGCTGAGGTTGTGCCGCAGTAGCCAAACTTGCTGCAACAGAGGCCGTTGGGGCACACGGCCCCTCGCGCTTGGCTGCCGCAATTGCTGCGGCGGGGGCGGAGGAGGAGAGGATGGAGGAGGATATGGTGAGGAAGAGGGTTATGATCAAGAACTCCTTCATGTTGGTGTCGTCTGTTTGTGATGATGAATGGGGAGTTGAGATGAGGGTTTGCTTAAATAGAGGGAGATGCGTGGAGTAATCGTGGAGTTTAGCATTATTGTCAAGCTAATTATGTACATGGTTAAATGAGAAAAATGCTTTCACGGATTTTGAAACCTGTGACCTGTCCTGTTGAAAAGTCTAAAGAAAAAAAAACATACGGGGTTGAACGTTGCTGGGTCCACACATTATATTGTCTTTGCTTATCACTCCATCCACAAATCACATCCCCTTCTTACGGAAAAGATGGCATATCATAAAAAAAGAAGATTATTTTAGAGGGGGCTGCGCAAGTTGAGATTTTTTAAGGGGTTTTGATTTGTCGATCGAGCGATGAAGTAGTCAGTGTGGCGTGCGTGGCTTGTTAACGTGATGGAGGACTTGCCACG
>NC_033800.1:80715185-80727249 GCF_001876935.1 Asparagus officinalis
GTGGCGTGTTTACCATACTGGGTTCCATGCATATTTATCATGTAAAATTTCTGAAGTCATTCATGTCGAAGCGGTAGACTTGGTAGCTGATAAAAGAAAGGCATGGGTAATTGTTCCGAGCACTGTGATCTAATTCATGTTGTGCGCAGGGGAAATTTCGGCAGAGTTTCTGGTGCACAATAAGAGAGAAAGATCGATAAGAATTCTTGTTTCTCAAAGGGAACAAGAATCTGAAGCCTAATATCCCATCAAAGTGGGATATTAGCTCTTCCTCTCGTCAGCTCTAGGACTGCGCGTCGAGGGATCCTAAAACTATTACAATGGCCACAAACTCAAACAAACCAATTTTACGTGGTTCGGCAAACTGCCTACGTCCACGGGGCAAGGAGGGGGGATCTACTATTATAGAGAAAAAGAATACAAATGAGTTTACAACTCTCACAATCTAAACCCTCGAATAGGCTCCTTGCTTTTCTTCACAAGAAAAGGTCAGCCTCCAAATACTTTTTCTCTCTTCACAAAACCCGAGACAGTCACTTCTCTCTCAGCCGACTTTCCTCCCTCTCTCTGCACTTGTGCCCAAAGAAGAAAACTCAGCCGCCTAATCACGTCCCCTGCCTTCGCTCTCAAAGCCAACTTCTCACGAAACCCTAGGAACTCTATTTATAGCAGCAGAATTTATGAATCGGGTGGGCCTGTTCACACGGAAAGAAGCAGAAGGAAAAGGTTTGTGGCCCTCACAAGTGATCTTCACGCGGTTTTGTTGGCTGTGCTCTTCACGCCTCTTCATGAGAAAAAAAACAAGGCTTGTGGCCCCCACAATTCTCCACCTCGGCGAAGTTTTCCCAAAATTGAGCCAACACTGACCACACCAAATGCCTCACTTGTTGCGTCCAGTACGCCATGGTAACGGACACATAACAACGGATTCCATCCACACAAGTCGAGACCCAAACGGGAGTGCGAACACTCACCCAAACGTCGGTATCTACTCACCAAATCGATCTCACCCCCATTAAAATCCAACCCGGCTGCATCATAAGACTGCCTACGTATCCTCTTGCCTAAGGAATCAAGCCGAACGTAGTTCACCCAAATGGCCGCAAATGACCTCAATCAAATAGAAGAGTTCGCAACCCTTCTCAAATATCATCAACTCTGCGGCTGATAGCACCTCCAATTGCCTCAAACACCTCCACCTGAGGTGAACCAATAGTCATATCCAAACTGCATCTATCAGCTGCACTCGAGTCAAAACCCAACTCATCATCTGCATCCGAATCCAAATGACTTCCACGCTGTGTCACCTCAGCTGGAATCCCAAACAATGTAGTATGATCTGGAGTAATCTTCACCCAATGTGGAGTAACATCACTCTCCACCCGCTGCGATACATCTAAGGTCTGTCCAAAACTCTCCACCTGCTGTGAGTCAAATAGCTCCCTCATCGAAGCCTCAACCGAAGTGACACTACCAGACCTATCTTCCAATAGAGTTTTACCTCCAATCACAGCAGTTGACAACTCTTTAATAGGATGACCCAAATTTGTCGAAGCCTCTGTCCAGAAACTAAACACCGATCCTCCTCCAGAAAGGCACGGTTCTTCAAATTTGTCACCTTATCTAGTTGGCCCAAGATTTCCTTTCCAACGAAGTGTCTCGCAATGCCGTGAGCTCGGCTCCAATACAGAAATAGGTCCATCTTGTACCTCCCACCAGAATGAAGTACCTTCAGATTTCTGTCTATCACACACTTCTTCAATCTGTTAGATACTACTAGGACTTTCTCCAAAGGGGATTTGGTTGCAACCCAAACACGCCTAGAACAGTCACCAACAAAGGAAACCAAACGCCTATTACCTCCCAATGATGCCTGTTTAGTGGAAAATTTGCAGTAAAAGAAATGAAAGAAAATTTATTTGTATTCCTTTAATCTCAGTTATAATTGGATTTCCTGATTACAAAAAAAAAGAGAATGATCTGGATTCTCCCCTTTGTTTAAATCTGGGTTCTTCACGGTGGCGATGAGATGCCTCCTTCGAATGCTCGCGTCGAGTTTGCTTCTCGTTGACAATCCGATGTCTTGTTTCACTGGAACGTGATCTTCTCCTCACGATTTGACGTTGTGGAGAACTCTGAACGAGTTTAAAACTCTATGAAAGAGTTGATTTAACCGAAAGTCGGTTATAAGCCAAGGATGAAGAAGATCTTGTTGCAGATCTCCAAAGCTCCAGAAATGCTCTAAGGATCCTGTTGACGAGCCAAGAAGTTCCAATCGACCGAACTCCTGAACTGAATTGATTTTTAGTTATTTATAGGGGATTAAGGGGTGTAACCACCTCCTTAATTCGCTCCTAAGTGGGCCTAATGGGATGTAACCGCCCCTTAAATCACTCCTGAGTGGAGTTATGATCCCCTCAGATTGTGGGAAACGTTTTTGGAACCGTTCAGCTCGTGTTTGAACGAGTCAAACGCAGGCCCGTGTTCTGATGCGAATTCTGCGTTCAAACGTAGTGTTTGGAAGCTCAGACGCAGCAATTTGAAAGCTGCGTTGGCATCTTGTTGAAAGCTGCGTTTGACAGCTTGGGAGCTGCGTTTGGCGGCAGGTGAAAGCTGCGTTGATAGCTTTCGGAGACTGCGTTTGTGGCCGAACATGAACTGCGTTTGTAGCTTTTGGAGCTGCGTTTGCGGCCGAACATGAGCTGCGTTGGCGGTCGAACATGAGCTGCGTTTGTAGCTTTTAGAGTTGCGTTTGAGCTGCGGTATGAGCTGCGTTGAGCTGCGTTCGTGGCTATGAACGCGATACGTCTTGATGCTGGTGTGCGGGGAGGACTTCCACAGTTTGATTTGAAGAGACCGTCAATTTGTAGTCTCTTTCTGTCGAAGCGTTGTAAAGATCGTCATTTTGTAATCTTTGATTTAGCTCTCTGATATATGAGAGTCGTCAGATTGTAACTCCCGATGTTGATTATGAAGGCTGTTTGATTAGAACTTCCATCAGTTGTCGTGAAGGTCGTCAGATTGTAACCTTTAGCGATCTACGTGAAAGTCTTCAAATTGTAACCTTCTGGAAGTCGTCAGAGTGTAACTTCCATCATCGGTGTTTTGATGGGGATCAGCTATCTATTGTGATTTTTAGACAGCCTACAATGCCCCCTTGGAAGGCCCCCAAACATCCACGTGAACTCCTCCAGAACAACCCTTAACTTGGTGAATAGAGGTGTCAAACTTCACCTTGGTCTTCTTGCTCACATCAACATGTTCACTGGACTTTAAATTGCAGGTCTTTACACCCTCTTTCAATCTATGTGAGGAATCAATACTGGAATGGTCAAGCCCCAAATGCCGCAGTCTAGTCGAATCAACAGAAGTCGACAGTTCTCCACCTGCCACTATACCTCCAATCAAGTAATACAGGTTATTCCTCCTGACGTCCTTCATCACAATCCGAGAGTCTTCCACAATCTTAAGAACCATGTCCTCAATTCGAACATTCAGACCCTCTCCAACCAAAGCTCCAATTGAGATCAAGTTCTTCCTCAAAGAAGGAACATATCTCACATCATTTAACTCCCTAACAGTCTCGTCAAACATCTTGATGCGAATTCTTCCTATCCCAAGGATCTGGTCCACCAGCTTCTCAAAACTGGAGAACCATTCCCTTCTAGGGCACACATGATAGGTCGCACCACTATCCAACATCCATTCAGATTCCTCCGAATAGCTATCTGTAGGACTGATAGAAAGCGAATAAATAGAAGAGTCAGAATTATTACCATCCGATACGATGTTTGCTTCTGATGATGGATGCTTCCCTTTTCCCTTCTGCTTATTCTTCATCCATTCATCGAGCTTTGGGCACTCTTTCTTCCAATGACCAGTCTCATTGCACCAAGCACACTGATCTTTTCCAATTGTAGGATGCCCTACTCTAGACTGTGACTTCCAATTCTTCCGGTTCGGATTCTTCCCTCTTGCGACCAACGCCTCTGCTACCGACTCAGTCGAAGTCTCCTTATCCTTCTTCCGAAGCTGATAATTCACCAGTGTAGCAGTGACCTCACTATACGAAAGAGATGTCTTCCCATTAATCAGAGTAAGAACGAATGTCTCATATTCCTCGTCGGGCAAGGAACTCAACAACAACAACGCCTTGTCCTCATCTTCAATCTTGACATCCACATTCGCCAAATCCGCAAGAAGCTTTGTGTAGTGGTTCATGTGATCTCTAATGGAGGTTCCCTTCTTCAACTGGAAACGATAAAGTCTCCTCTTCAAATGCAAGCGATTTTCCACACTCTTGGTCAAATACTTGCTTTCGAGAATCTCCCAAATCTTCTTCGCAGAAGTCTCATTCATCACATCATATTTTAGATCTTGAGTCAAACAAGACCTAATCGCACCATACGTCGTTTGATTCATCTTCTTCCAAACATTCTCTTCAATGTCATCTGGCTTGCCATCTAACTCCAATGTATCCTCCAAATTCTACGCGTTCAGCGCATCCAAAACCTCGCATCTCCATAATCCAAAGTTGTTTGTGCCATTAAATTTCTCCACATCTATCTTCATAGAGTGGATATTCAAACTCTGAATGGTCTTCGCGCCAGAAGAACCACCCTCAACACCCGAAGCACCTTCTTTCCCCAACATCTTACGCACCAACAAATAAAGAATAGATCCAAAACTGAAAGATAGAGTCTTTACCAAAAGATCCCACCTTTATCACCAACGAAGTCTTAAACGGGCCTCCAAATTGATCTACTCCTCTAACCAAAACCTAGATCTGGAATCTGGGCTCTGATACCACTTGTTGTGCGCAGCAGAAATTTCGGCAGAGTTTCTGGTGCACAATAAGAGAGAAAGATCAATAAGAATTCTTGTTTCTCAAAGGGAACAATAATCTGAAGCCTAATATCCCATCAAAGTGGGATATTAGCTCTTCCTCTCGTCAGCTCTAGGACTGCGCGTCGAGGGATCCTAAAACTATTACAATGGCCACAAACTCAAACAAACCAATTTTACGTGGTTCGGCAAATACGTCCACGGGGCAAGGAGGGGGGATCTACTATTATAGAGAAAAAGAATACAAATGGGTTTACAACTCTCACAATCTAAACCCTCGAATAGGCTCCTTGCTTTTCTTCACAAGAAAAGGTCAGCCTCCAAATACTTTTTCTCTCTTCACAAAACCCGAGACAGTCACCTCTCTCTCAGCCGACTTTCCTCCCTCTCTCTGCACTTGTGCCCAAAGAAGAAAACTCAGCCGCCTAATCACGTCCCCTGCCTTCGCTCTCAAAGCCAACTTCTCACGAAGCCCTAGGAACTCTATTTATAGCAGCAGAATTTATGAATCGGGTGGGCCTATTCACACGGAAAGAAGCAGAAGGAAAAGGTTTGTGGCCCCCACAAGTGATCTTCACGCGGTTTTGTTGGCTGTGCTCTTCACGCCTCTTCATGAGAAAAAAACAAGGCTTGTGGCCCCCACAATTCAACTACTCTTCATTGTCATCTTAAGTACGGACGTAGAGGGATTTAGATCCTCTGACAAAAACAGAGGAGAGATCGTTGGTTGATTTTTTAATGGACACATGAGATTCTGTCTTCTTAGATGAAGAGAAACACATGCAATTCATGGAGGTATGATAAATGTTATACCTAGAAAATAAGAAAAATTTCACGACCCCACTCAATTTTGGGCTGTTTTAGAGATAACCGCTCTACGCTTTAGAAATGCCAGTTAACTTGTCTTAACGTTTGTCAAATTCCCCCCTAACTAATAATGTTAGATCTTTCCATACACATGAAATCACCTACGTCTAAATGACTAAAATGTTGCTGACAAGGGGGGGAAACTTTTTCATGTCTTTTCTAATAACCGTAAAGGTAATTTTCACTAAACACCACTAAGTTTGAGATTTGGTTAATCAATTTGATTTGATTTAAGTTAATAATCATAGTGTTAATTTAAAAAGGGTAATTTTTATCCTTTTTTGCACGCCCATGTAACAACATTAGGGATTAGTTGAAAAAATTGCAAAATGTCATGACAAGACAATACCTTAGACACCCCAAACCTAAGGGGGATTAAGTGAATTTTTGTTGGTATTCTTTCAAGTATGGGTTCAATGAATGATAATGATTTGTCTTGATTGATGGTACTAAATGTTTGTCCTACGAGCAGTTCAATTATGATGGCGTTTCAATCTGGTTCTGGTTCATGTAAATCAGGAGCATTTGATTTTGTAATTGTTAGACATATGAGTTAGCCATGATATTATTTGAATATTCATGTTTGAGCAAAGTTCCACATCACATAGGACAAGAAAGAGTGATTGATTAATTAGGAGTTGGAGCAAATACCTTTAGTTAAACTTGGTTCATAGCATTTGTTTAAGGATCATTAACTCTAGATTAGACATGATTACTCTTCAACAAATATGTGGGACAAAATTTTAAATTTCTTTCCAAGAAGCTAATGTCTACTAATCATCACATTTTATTGCATTTTTACACCATCATTATCTATTTTATTTAAATCAATATATCTACTAATAATATATTTTTATTTTATTTCACAGGTAATATAGAATTATTGAATACGAGCTCAAATGAAGATTATTTCGAGCCCAAAAAACCTCTAATGAAGCTGAGAATACCTAAATCCAAAGCCATCGACTAGGTTTAGAAGCAAAATCTCAACACTCATCACTTCTTAGCCAGTAATTATTAATAACTTGGCCTACAATTGAGAATCAAATCAAATCTAAAAAAGCAAAGTCAAATTCATGATCAGGATGGTCAACCGCAAAGAAAATGCGATATTTCCCAATCCGGAAAGCAGAATTCAATATATTATATATAAAAACCGTCTATCTTGACGAGATGGAGCCATTCAGATTAGCAGATTCTAGGAATTTTATCAGCCGTGGCAGGTTATGACAGAAATACGAATTTGATTGATATATATTTAATTATTTGAAGGACAAGCTCAATTCTAAGAAGTACAAGAGCATTTAAAAGAAGCCCAATAGTCTTAAATGAATTAAATGCAAAAGAAATGAAGCGGAGATTTCTGTTATCTATAAATAGAGGGACAGAGCGAGAGTTTAAGAGTGTGAATTTTTTTGTAATAATCTCCATTTGGAGAGGAGAGTTACTCTTAATTAAGAAGACCTTCTAAAATTATAAATTTTATTTACAATTAATAAAAATAAAAATTTTCACTTTTTAAATTTTCTTTTTTTCTTATTTATTGATGAAGATCAAGATGGAGATTTTTTTCAAGGGGTCGACCACTTGCAATGTAAGTTTTTATTTTTGATAGATTAAATTTATTTCTATGCCTT
The DNA here is from genome assembly GCF_001876935.1 of Asparagus officinalis. Lineage (NCBI taxonomy): Eukaryota > Viridiplantae > Streptophyta > Magnoliopsida > Asparagales > Asparagaceae > Asparagus > Asparagus officinalis. The sequence continues at coordinate 80,722,535 of NC_033800.1, forward strand.
AGATTTACTTTCATGCTCTTTTATTTTGTTATCTTTTTTTCATGTTCTTATATTATTTTTATGCAATTTTCTTTTTGTAGTTTAGATTCACTTTTATGCTCTTTTATGTTTTATTAGTTAGATTTTCTTTATGCTCATAGTTTAGATCTTCATTTCTTGCCCTTGTTCTTATTTTTGTAGTTAGTTTTTATTTTCTTATAGTTTAGATTTTTTTTCTTGTTCTTTTATCTTTTTACTTTCTTGTTTTTATTTTGTAAAACAAGGAACTAATTCTTGTAAGGATTCTAAAATTGGATGAAACTAGTTTGTTTTCTTTTATAATTTATGGATTGCTCTCTTGTGCTTAATATAATCATGCTTAGGATAATCTTGTAAAACCCCGAAAATTTGAATATAGTGTGATAAATAATTATAAAAATATTATATGGTGAAAATAATGTATTTTGATGTTTGATTATGATAGGAATTGATTTGAGATCAATTCAATGTATATTTGTGAATATATGAGTGTAAATACACAAAACATGCACAAAGGCAAATAGTGAAAATCTGAGAATTTTGACCAGTTGAGAGTTTCTATATTTTGTACAGTGATTCAGTTAGAATATGGAAAAGTGTATAACACCAAAGTTGTAGGTCTCTTCAATAGATTTCTAACGAATCTTAGATCACCTCATTCCGAGATCGTATGAGAAAGTTACAACCTTTTTACCGAACCCCAGTCTGAGTATGGCCCAGAACCCTGCGCAGTCGACCGCCGTGGTCGCTGCGGTCGACCGCGCAGCGAACCTGGTTCTGCCAGTTCAGTTTCGGGTCAGGTTTTGTTTATACCAAACCCGGTTGTTACCCTACTTATATATACTCGTTTTGAAGCTCTCAGAACCCTTTTTCAAACCCTAATAGCCTCAGCCCTCATTCTCTCTCTCCTCTCAAACCCTAGCTCGGATTTTGGCGTTTTTAGGGCGTTTCGAAGGATTTTGGTGGGGTTTCACGATTCAGATTGAAGGAGGATCGTTTTTGGGTGTTCATCAACCCCCCTCAGGCGAGTGACATCGCCCCAGCCCTTCACCCACGTTTTATGGGTTTTCTAATGATTTTTAATAAGTTTCTTGAGCCTAAATCATTATTTTGTGTAGATAGATGGATCTTTATGATATGAGATGTAAGAATCAAGTATTTTAGTTTTCAACGATTTTGGTTAAAGAGATCTGATCTGAAAATGGTTTTAAAAGAGTAAATTTCTGTTTTTATTGAATAAATAATATTTAAACCATGTTTATATATGTTTAGGGATCTTGGTGATGATTTTGTTTACATGCTAGAAGTTATTATATGATGATTCATATGTATTAGAATGTGTAATATATTGTTTGGAAGCATGGGTGTATTGTTTGGATCGATTTCGAAGCAGAACAGAAACCTGGGAGAAGCCTCTGTTTGTTACGTGGTCGACCGCGCGTGACGCGGCGGTCGACCGCAGGGCATTCTGTCGAGCAGGATGCCTCTGCCCTATGCGCGGTCGACCGGAGTAGTCTCTGCGGTCGACCGCCGTACTGTTTGTGCATATATTTGTGTTGGTTGTGTATTTTATACGTCCGAGGGGTCGCCTCGATTATCTGTCACTACACTGCAATGATAGTGACTTGTCTATACATGTGAGTTGACACTTTTGACACAAGCACCGATCCGCACAACGAGGCACGTGTGACATGAGATTATGTGTATCTTTTGTGTATATATATATTCGACACTTACACTTTGTATAATTTTACAGTTAGTCCTCGTGTTGGACACTCATTCCAGTTAGTCCTCGTGTTGGACACTCATTCCAGTTAGTCCTCGTGTTGGACACTCATTCCAGTTAGTCCTCGTGTTGGACACTCATTCCATTCAGTCCTTGTGTTGGACACTCATTCCACTCAGTCCTCGTGTTGGACATGCTTTGGTTATATTCAGTCCATACGTTGGACATTGGTGAGATTTAGTCCATGCGTTGGACATTGGTTATATTCAGTCCATACGTTGGACATTGCACATCCGGTCCATGCGTTGGACAACGGTCACATCCGGTCCATGCGTTGGACAACGGTCACATCCGGTCCATGCGTTGGACAACGGTTATATTCAGTCCATGAGTTGGACGTTTACTTCATGCAGTCCATGGGTTGGACGTTTAATTTATATAGTCTATGTTTTGGACACTTAATCATTTTCGGACATGACACTCGTGTGAGTTTGCATGACACTTGTGGTGGCCTTGTCATGATTTCATTTATCGGTAGAGACGGGTTTGTATTTGTTTTATTTATTGTTTCTTGTATTAGACCTCAGGTTTAGTATTTAGGGATTTACAATTTGAGATACAAGGTATATACATGAGGGTTTCCTTGTTTGGATTATTTCGCTCGACGTACCTACGCTCGTGTTGTAATTTCCTAAATACCAAAACCCATTGTTGTTAGGACAAATGATTTTATATTATTATGTATTAATTGTATTTTCTGTATACAACGAGCCCTTTCCCTTGGGGTTGGTTGTGATGTTGCTCGCAAGCGCTTTGACGCTCGTTGTCCCTCCCCCTTTCAGGTAACGAGCCAGGAGCCCGGAGAATCGCAGGATGAGGGCGACCCTTACTAGTGCCTATTTATCCTCTTATTAGATGTATTTTATTTTGTACTCCACTTGAGACATTTTTAGACTTAAGAGGTTTATGTTCTAGAGTTGTAAAGGCTATGTGCCTTATTTCCTATATCAGATATTATGTACTTTGAGACATGTTGAGATCTCCAGATTGTTATTAATCATTTCAGACTTTGACTATGTATTCCAGTTTATTTGGTTGAGGAGATGTGTTAATTTGATCTCTTTCATTTCGTCAGTATCTCTTGTATTATCTTTTACTTGCTTTTGTACCTACACCTGTTGTTGACTCTACTAGAGAGATGTTAATTGTGATGGTGAAACATGTTATTGCACGGTATGGTGCATGGCAGGTTTGACATTCTTGGTTTCACCGAGGACTGCAGCCTTGTGTGAACCCAGGGGCGTCACAACATTCGCCCAACTGTTTTATCCACGTCAGAAAATCCGTGCCACATCAGTAGCTAAAAAAAAGTTTAAGTCATCACGTGCCACGCATGCGACGAGCTCTCGCCGGAAAACTGGCCGCCAACGAGAAAAAGAGCCTTGTTGGTAAGTTGAATCAATTAAAATGCCTTAAAATATGACAACTATTTTTATGTTGATTGAAGGTATTTGCGTGAATACTATGTATTATGAATTCGTATTGTGATGCGTTGTATATATATTTTTATTATCTCACTTACTGTGATAATTAAGCTCTCCTTTTGATATTATAAATATCAAAACGAGGATGTGGTCGAGGTAAAACTCGCACCTGGAGAGCTGGGCATGCAGAGCCGAGCCGCAGCTGGCTCCACAGTATTTGATCGACTTCATGACATCGTTAGCAATAAGATCTTACAACACTCGAGGAGCAAGAAGTGTATCTGTTTCCGTCAGCAGTACCAAGCAGAAGTTAGATGTATTCAGCACTGAGGGCATCGCTGGAGGATAGCAACAACATCCAGATTTTTGATGGTGTAGCAATTTTCACCTATTCGGGAGAATTTTAGTCACCACAAGTAGTTAGAGCTAGCCTAAGTGAAGCAGGGAGATATACCCGTAGTGAAGGAAGAAATTAAAACCAGAATGGTGAATATGATAATGGTAAGAGAACTATTGCGAAAACTAGAGAATTATAGCAGCGAGAGAATGACTTTAACCCAGCAACAAGGACAATATAAGAAAGGAGCACAGTATGATACGAGAGCGCCAAAGTAGTACAGAATTTAGAGTACATGTTACAATCACAACAAGATCGAACAAAGAGCGAAAGAATTGTCGCAGTACACCAACAGGGAGCCAGCAAGATAGAGGTCACGGACGACAGTCTCAGAGTCGTAATTTCAGCCAGCAATGGGGAAATAGAGGCACTACTTTTTAATCCGAGGATTAAGGGTCAGCAGGCTATATTTGCATCATCCAGGAGATTTGCATTATCTAGTGGAATCTATTCAGCAGTACCGCGTGATCAGGGTTCGAACGGAGCTTTATTCTTGATTTTCTTTTCAGCTCGGATCTAATTTGATTCAGAAAATTCGCTCATCTTTCATACCTCCATTGGTAGGCTTCAGCTTGTAGCACATTCTTTAGATATTCCGTTGTCAGTATCTACTCCTCTAGGAGAGGTGTCCACTCTATCTACGGGAAATATGTCATCAGACTAGACGAGTCAGAGTTTGTTGTCGATTTAATAGCGTTGAATATGTCCGGATTCGTTGTTATCCTTGGTATGGTTTGGTTATCCTCCTACCAGGCTAGTATTGACTGCCTTGCGAAGACAGTCAATTTGTGAACGTCCGATGGGTCCGAAATGATTGTAGCAACCTCTCAGGACAACCGTTTTGCGGAGTCATTTCTGGCGTATATCGAGGAGGTGCTGTGACGGGATCTGAGTATTGATTTATTGGAGACTAGAGTTGTCTCAGAGTATCAGGATGTCTTTCAGGATATACCTGGGTTACCTCCTGTGTGAGAGGTCGAGTTGTGTATTGAGTTACAGCCGGGCACAATCCCGATATCCCGCACACCCTATCGTATGACACCAGCTGAGATAAGGGAGCTTCAGACCCAGTTAGACGAGTTATTAGCTT
>NC_033800.1:80728249-80756373 GCF_001876935.1 Asparagus officinalis
AATATGAAGTTTTGAGGGAGAACGGATGCTCGAGGGAAGAGAAAAGTGAAAAAAAAGGGTTAAGGGGGGGCCGGCCCTAATGAGAAAAAAAAACCCTCTTTTATAGTGTTGAACCAAGACCAAGTTAAACCGGACCAGACCAAGTTGAACCGGACCAGACCTGGTTTGAACCAGAATTCAAATTGAAGCTGAATCGAGCATCGAAACAACTTCAAATCGACCGAGGGTTCGGTCCTTGGTTTATTCTTGCCTCTCCCACATGTTCGGAAGGATCATAAGATTTTTTGAGCCTAATTACTGTCTTTTTTGGCTCATTATCAAGCCGGTTCAACTCATTCGGGCACAGAAAATACTCCAACAAGGTATATGAGCATAAACTATTCCCTATTTTTGGTTGAGAAGTTCATGGAGAATATTTTTTCTAAATATTCTTAAGGATAACTCAACAACACTACGCCGGACAACGCGTCGCAAATAAAAACTCAACGCCAACAATCGATGGTTAGCTAAAGATTAGAAAATCAGGAGTCGACTTCAAGTTTAAAATTCCGACAACGGTCAGACAATAAATGCAGCACCGGAACTCTTACAGACATTCGACAAAGCACCGAATAGCCTGGAAGATTGAAGGAATCAAGAACAGAAGCCATTCCAGAATCCCATTATACCGACTGAAGGTTGGGACAATCATATCCAAAGTATTCCAGACTCTTCTATAAAAGAACGAGGCTGAAATACTTTGGAGGGGGTATCTGTAGGCATATAAAATTACTTATAGGTCCCTTAGCATAGCTCGGCACAAACCGACGAACCAACGAGGCGACGAGGTTGACGAATCGAACGCAAGCAACGGAATACATCCATTCGAGCGTGGAATCAAGCCAACGGTTCGGGGAATCAACGAGTCATTCAAACAAGAGCGGACTCGGACGAATCACGATCGAATCAAGATCGGTTTCGGACTCGAACTCAGAAGTGGATTTACTGGCATGAGCCGAGCCACCTAGGGGTGGCCGGCCACTTGTGGCCGAGCCACCTCAGCCCAGATCTGTGCCTGGGCACAGATCTGGGTGCCTATAAAAAGGCCATGGGATGTTCATTTGAAAAGGTTGGAACTTTGAGAGCCGAAACTCTGCCGAATTGAAGATCGAGCTTGGAGTTTTGAAGACTTGAGGATTTGAAGATTCAGATCTGATTCTCGGTGAGCGTCCATGTCACAAAAGGCAGGAGTTCGAGAGAGGTAAAGCTCAGATCTGAGATCTACACGAAACTACACTCCGGATCAAAGCTTGGCCTTTGATCCCGAGATTTGGACGATTATTTCCTTAGTGAACTAATCCTCCCCGGCTATTATTCCCTTTGCAGAATAATACCCGTCAAATCGTGTAGATCCGACCGGATCTAGATCGCGAGGTGGTCCACGGATTAACCCTGGCGTCGGCAAAGAACCCACACAAGCAAGAGACCGCAAAACAGGATCTTGCGATTCGTTCGACAAATAAGGAGAAAGTTGTAAATTTTTTTTATTTCTTGTGTTATTTGATTTTCGTTGTAACCGGATCTAAAAAAGACCGGATCTTTGTAATCGATAAACTATTATAAGAATTTGTAATGGAATCAATGATGAAGAAAGCAACGATTTTCCCCGCGAACACAAGTGAAGAACACAGAGGACAAATTGCGGCTGTGTTGAGACTTTTGTGCAGTCCTTTTGTTTCTTTTATAGAGAGATATTGTGAGGGATTTGAGAGTTTGTTTGAGGGTTTAAATTATGAGTGATTGTAAACCCTAGTTGTAATCTCTCCCTATAATAGTAGATCTCCCCCTCCTTGCCCCGTGGACGTAGGCAATTTGCCGAACCACGTAAAAATTGGTTGTATCACTTTTGTGTGATTTGTAATAGCTTTTTAGGATCCCTCGACAGGTCAGTCCTTGAACTGATGAGAGGAAGAGCTGATATCTCACTTTGTTGAGATATTCGCTTCAAATTCTTGTTTCCTTGGTGAGACGGGAATTCTTATTGTAATCTGACTCTCTTGTTGTGCTGCCGAAGTGCTGTCGAAATTTCCGCTGCGCGCAACAAGTGGTATCAGAGCCCAGATTTCAGATCTAGGGTTTTTTGGTGGAGGAAAATTCTTGTGTGAAGCTTGGTTCTTAGAGTTCTAGGTTTCGGTGGAGATAGCATTAGGAGTTACCGTTGGAGATTTTGTTTTCCTCGTGTGGATAGGAGATCTATTTGGAATCCGATCTAGGGCTCAGTTGGGTGGTTCCTAATTTCTATCAAATTTGTTCTTTCTCAATAATTTGGAGTTAGTTTGTAATGGGAGAAGAAGGTGAAAGCAGCAAATCGATGGCGAGTATAATACAAGTTGGTTTTCAGAACACTAAGATTAGTGTGGTGAAGTATGAAGGCAAAATTAATTTTGGTTTGTGGATGAGCGACGTACAAGATGCGCTCAATGCTCAAAATTTGGAAGAGACCATCATGGTCCATGAGAGGCCACCTAAATATGAAGAGGCGGTATGGGAGAAGATAAATAGGAACGCGTGTGGGGTGATCAGGTCCTGTTTGGAACAGGAGCTGAAATATGATGTGATTGGGGTGACGTCTGCAATAAAGATGTGGGAAATTCTTAACAATAATTATCTCACAAAGAGTGTTAAGAACAGGTTGCACTTGCTGCAAAGACTCTTCAGATTTTAGATGTCAAGAGGCACCTCGCTAGCGGCTCATGTGAACAACTATACAAAGTTGTTGTCGGACTTGGCAAATGTTGATGAGAAGATATCGAATGAGTACAAGGCGATTATTTTATTGGGCTCCTTACCGGATGAGGAGTATGATACCTTCATGCTCACTTTGTTGAACAGGAGATCTTCTATCAGCTATAGTGAAGTGACTAACGCATTGACCAATTACGATTTGAGGAGGAAGGACAAGGAGACTTCCCGTGCTAGCACTTCAGGCGAGGCCTTGTCGACGAGAGGTAGAAGCCCTTATCCGAAAGGTGGTAATAGAGGAAGGTCAAAGTCTAAAGGCCGCCACCAATTAGCAAAGAACCAATGTGCATGTAGGCATCAAAAATTGCCTATAGTTCTCCACAACCGGTTCAGTGTTAACGAGCGACGATGGACGTCACCACCCAATCCACATGAGCCTAATCGACGTCGACGAACGACTGAAGTGAATCGACGAGTTACATGAGCGGATAGGACTTCGGAATCACGATGAACCATGTGGATGCATCAGATTGGATGCTTGATTCCGGCGCTAGTTATCATGTGACCCTAGGCGAGACTGGTTTGCATCTTTTGGGAAAGTCGACGGGGGTGTTGTTGTCATGGGAAATGATCAATCCTGTGACGTTTGTGGGATAGGTACCGTGCGGATTAGGATGCACGATGGAGTAGTCCGTGAGTTGAAGGAGGTGAGATTTGTTCCTCAACTGAAGAAAAATCTTATCTCAGTTGGAGCTTTGGAGGCGAAGGGATTCAAGGTACACCCCAAGGGGTGTCTCGGTTTTGGAGCCGAGACACCCCCCTAGGGGTGTCCTCAACCAGCCCCCTACCCCTTGCTTTTCCTATAAATAGGCCCCTAGGGCCTCCATTCTCTTGGCCTTGGTTTTGGGAGAGGAATTTCAGATCTAGAGCTCTAGCCTTTGAGATCTGAAATTCCAGAGAGGAGCGGCGAAGCCCTGCCGGAGGAAGGAGTCGGGGTTTTCTAAGAGAGCGGCGAAGCCCTGCCGGATCGAGGAGTGAGCGAGCCTTCTGCAGCAAAGGAGCCTCCCCCCTTCTTCATTCCCCTTTCTATTTTCCCTTAGTGTTGCCCTTAGCGGTGATACAAAGGAGAGCTAGTGCCTCGTCTTAGCCGAGACATAAGCTTTACACTTCTGAGATCCCACGCGGATCGACGAGGTTCAGAGTTTCTAAAATCCCCCGCGGATAGACGAAACTCTGCCCGATTTTCTCGGACCAGATCTGAGTGCCCCGGTGGTCCACGGATATCAACATCCCCGTCACAGGCAAAAGACCCACGCAAGCAAGAGATGACAAACAGATCTTGCGTTTGTTTGAAAAGAGTTGTATCTATTTTGTTTTCATTGTGTACCGGTCTTATAAAAAGGCTATCTTTTTATTTCATTGTAACGATTGAAGTTGTAATGAATGCAGCAATGAATACAGCAACTTTTTCCGCAAACAAGCTGGCGACCACAGTGGGAGCCAACGGCATCGCAACCGACGCCGTCGTGACGCAACCAGCACTCAAGATCGGGGTGAATGAAGAACACGAGCTCGATCAACAACGATTCAAAGAAGGCCTCTCTTCCTCCTCCTCCAGATCCGCCTCTCCAAACGGGTACAGAAAGGTAACCTCTTTCATAAATGATTGCAGGTCCTTCGGTTCAAAAATCCAAGACCCCGTTGCCGCCTCTGCACTTGCACCACGTGACGTACCCGCGTCATCCAACGTTGTCGAGATCGCAGATCCGGACTCCTACGCTCCGGCATTATCAAAGAGAGCACGACAAAGACAGCGTCAACGTCTTGCTCGACAGCTGGCCGAGGCTTTGGAGCCGATGGATGGGATCCGCTATAACGTAGATCTAAAATCCAGGCAACGCCAGGAGCAACCACGGCAAACAACCAGCCCCTCCTCCGAAGCAGAAACGAACAAATGGGTTAAGAGGCCGTTAAGAGATCGCCGAGATCCGAACGAGTTTGGATGCCGAAGGCCAAAACAACGCCTGAGGTAAAAGCAGGTAATATTGCTCTCCAACCTTCGTCCATTTCAGGTCCCGAACCTTCGATAAAGCCCCACCGCAGCGTGGATTTACCCAAGCAGGAATCCTCAACAACGCCTGAGGTAAAAGCAGGTAATATTGCTCTCCAACCTTCGTCCATTTCAGGTCCCGAACCTTCGATAAAGCCCCACCGCAGCGTGGATTTACCCAAGCCTAGGAATCCTCTGAACAACCATATCGATGCTCTACCCGAGAATCGAGGAAAAGCACTTGTCAAGGAGAGCTGGAGATCGCTGAAGGAGTTTCAAGCCAACATCCAGGCTGGGGGTCGTACACGATCTCCTAACAAGTTGATCTCTGCAACAACCAGCTCGGCGGTGCGTGCAAAGGACCAAGAGCCCGTTAAGGTTTCACCCTCACAAAGGAGTGATTCCAAACGTGCGACTCTTGCAGAGGCCAACAAGGCAATGTCTACTCAGAAGAAGACGCGTCGAACAAACGAACGCGTTATACCTGAGAACCCATGTGAGCAGCCGATAGGTTACTCCGACGGCAACGTCGATGAGTTGTACTATCAGGCTGGGGGTGCGGATGAATCTCGAAAGAGAAACACCCGGGAAGCGGATTCTCACTGTCCGTGTACCAAACTTATCAGGGCAGTATTATCAGCCTGTAGCTGCCCCAAGACCGCTCCACAGAGGGTCTCGATATCCGAGGGAATCTCCGATGGACCGACAAAGCCCAAGTCAAGGCGTTCCCACCAAAGAGGATCAATTGCTCGAGATGATGAACCCCTAGAAGTGACTATCAACATGGTCAACAAGGGAAAATCCCCAATCATTTCAGGTGGTTCCGACCCTAATTCCTCTCCAGGAAGCAGGGTCAATTCGGGAACAGCTCAGCTTCAGCTAGAAGCCGTCAGATATGACAATTGCTGTGGGATCCGTGAGGGAGTACATTCCGATGATGAACTTTCGGATTCCTATTCCGCTCTCGCTTCTGACGAGACAACGTCTAGCATAGGGCAAGATCGAGAAGTACTCATGGTCAATACAGATCAGATAGCCAAAATCATTGAAGAGGCCCTGACTAAGCAGAAGGAAATCTTCAAGTTTGAAATGGAAGTGGCTATGCAAGAGATGAAGCAAATGCACGATCAACGAAATGCACGATCAACGAATCCGAGCTCTGTCAAACCGGCTAGTCGAGTCCAACCATCGCACCCAGAACGCCGCAGTTAGCAACAATCCGGAGGTGGTGGAAATCGTCATGGCCAACGCACCACCCAAGAATACTGGGGGTGGCCCCACTAAAATTAACAGCGCTGGGGGTGGACCCACCAGTAGTGACAACACTGGGGGTGGCCGTATGATTCCTCTCGAAACTTATCCAAAACAGGATATGGGTGAGGCCGAAAAGATAAAGGAGCTCGAAAGAAAAATCGAAGCCCTGATGTCTGTTCGGGAGGTGAAGAGGACCGGCATTCCGTGTCCTTACCCCGAAGCCCTAATGTCTGTTCGGGAGGTGGAGAGGACCGGCATTCCGTATCCTTACCCGAGGAAGTGGGATTCGATCCCGTATCCGGCGAAGTTCAACCTGATCAACTTCACGCCGTTCAACGGAAAGGGCTCGCCCACTCAACATCTGATCTACTTCAAGTCTCACTTGGGAGTAATCTCGGGCAACGAGCCTTTGATGGTTCGGTCATTCGTTGGCACCCTTCGCGGGCCTGCCTTCGATTGGTACCGCCATCTCAAGCCCGGAAGCATCAACAGCTGGGAGGACTTGGAAGGCATGTTTCTCGCCCATTTCTTCGATGATGACACCGAGGTGTCGATCAGGACACTCTTCGACGAGAAACAAAAAGGCGGAGAGTCGGTGGATACCTTCATCAAACGCTTCCGCAATCAGGCAATGAACTGCAGGGATCCCGTCACGGAGGAATTCCTCTTGCAGACTTGTCAGAACAACTTGTCCATTAACATCTTGGACGTGATGGGAATAGAGCCGCTCAATACCTGGAAAGAGTTGAAGGCTCGAGGAGAACAAGCTGAACGCTTCATCAGAAGGCGGAAGATCGAGAGAAACCAACCGATGGTTAATCCTCCGGATTCGGATCTCGTACCTCATGATGAAGAGGACGTACCTGCAACGGTTATTGACGATGATCAAACGTCACAACAGCAGTCCTGGGAACAACAGGAGAATTCAGACGAGGAGCTCCAAAACGAGTACTCGTTCAAAGACGAAGACGTTCCAGCTATTTTCGAGACCCTTCTCGAAAACAACAAAATCAAACTCCCGCCCATCACGCATCAAGAGGAAGATGGCGATTCTGCGGATCCAACGTACTGCGAGTACCACAGAAGGATCCTCCACCCCACCAAGGAATGCTTTGCACTCAAGAATAACATTCAGACCTTGGTTGAAGCCGGCGTTATAACGCTAGGGTAAGCCGATTGAAAACGGCAATACTCCAAAGAGTACAAGAGTATAAACTGTTCCTCAATACTCCAAAGAGTACAAGAGTATAAACTGTTCCTCAATACTCCAAAGAGTACAAGAGTATAAACTGTTCCTCAATACTCCAAAGAGTACAAGAGTATAAACTGTTCCTCAATACTCCAAAGAGTACAAGAGTATAAACTGTTCCTCAATACTCCAAAGAGTACAAGAGTATAAACTGTTCCTCAATACTCCAAAGAGTACAAGAGTATAAACTGTTCCTCAATACTCCAAAGAGTACAAGAGTATAAACTGTTCCTCAATACTCCAAAGAGTACAAGAGTATAAACTGTTCCTCAATACTCCAAAGAGTACAAGAGTATAAACTGTTCCTCAATACTCCAAAGAGTACAAGAGTATAAACTGTTCCTCAATACTCCAAAGAGTACAAGAGTATAAACTGTTCCTCAATACTCCAAAGAGTACAAGAGTATAAACTGTTCCTCAATACTCCAAAGAGTACAAGAGTATAAACTGTTCCTCAATACTCCAAAGAGTACAAGAGTATAAACTGTTCCTCAATACTCCAAAGAGTACAAGAGTATAAACTGTTCCTCAATACTCCAAAGAGTACAAGAGTATAAACTGTTCCTCAATACTCCAAAGAGTACAAGAGTATAAACTGTTCCTCAATACTCCAAAGAGTACAAGAGTATAAACTGTTCCTCAATACTCCAAAGAGTACAAGAGTATAAACTGTTCCTCAATACTCCAAAGAGTACAAGAGTATAAACTGTTCCTCAATACTCCAAAGAGTACAAGAGTATAAACTGTTCCTCAATACTCCAAAGAGTACAAGAGTATAAACTGTTCCTCAATACTCCAAAGAGTACAAGAGTATAAACTGTTCCTCAATACTCCAAAGAGTACAAGAGTATAAACTGTTCCTCAATACTCCAAAGAGTACAAGAGTATAAACTGTTCCTCAATACTCCAAAGAGTACAAGAGTATAAACTGTTCCTCAATACTCCAAAGAGTACAAGAGTATAAACTGTTCCTCAATACTCCAAAGAGTACAAGAGTATAAACTGTTCCTCAATACTCCAAAGAGTACAAGAGTATAAACTGTTCCTCAATACTCCAAAGAGTACAAGAGTATAAACTGTTCCTCAATACTCCAAAGAGTACAAGAGTATAAACTGTTCCTCAATACTCCAAAGAGTACAAGAGTATAAACTGTTCCTCAATACTCCAAAGAGTACAAGAGTATAAACTGTTCCTCAATACTCCAAAGAGTACAAGAGTATAAACTGTTCCTCAATACTCCAAAGAGTACAAGAGTATAAACTGTTCCTCAATACTCCAAAGAGTACAAGAGTATAAACTGTTCCTCAATACTCCAAAGAGTACAAGAGTATAAACTGTTCCTCAATACTCCAAAGAGTACAAGAGTATAAACTGTTCCTCAATACTCCAAAGAGTACAAGAGTATAAACTGTTCCTCAATACTCCAAAGAGTACAAGAGTATAAACTGTTCCTCAATACTCCAAAGAGTACAAGAGTATAAACTGTTCCTCAATACTCCAAAGAGTACAAGAGTATAAACTGTTCCTCAATACTCCAAAGAGTACAAGAGTATAAACTGTTCCTCAATACTCCAAAGAGTACAAGAGTATAAACTGTTCCTCAATACTCCAAAGAGTACAAGAGTATAAACTGTTCCTCAATACTCCAAAGAGTACAAGAGTATAAACTGTTCCTCAATACTCCAAAGAGTACAAGAGTATAAACTGTTCCTCAATACTCCAAAGAGTACAAGAGTATAAACTGTTCCTCAATACTCCAAAGAGTACAAGAGTATAAACTGTTCCTCAATACTCCAAAGAGTACAAGAGTATAAACTGTTCCTCAATACTCCAAAGAGTACAAGAGTATAAACTGTTCCTCAATACTCCAAAGAGTACAAGAGTATAAACTGTTCCTCAATACTCCAAAGAGTACAAGAGTATAAACTGTTCCTCAATACTCCAAAGAGTACAAGAGTATAAACTGTTCCTCAATACTCCAAAGAGTACAAGAGTATAAACTGTTCCTCAATACTCCAAAGAGTACAAGAGTATAAACTGTTCCTCAATACTCCAAAGAGTACAAGAGTATAAACTGTTCCTCAATACTCCAAAGAGTACAAGAGTATAAACTGTTCCTCAATACTCCAAAGAGTACAAGAGTATAAACTGTTCCTCAATACTCCAAAGAGTACAAGAGTATAAACTGTTCCTCAATACTCCAAAGAGTACAAGAGTATAAACTGTTCCTCAATACTCCAAAGAGTACAAGAGTATAAACTGTTCCTCAATACTCCAAAGAGTACAAGAGTATAAACTGTTCCTCAATACTCCAAAGAGTACAAGAGTATAAACTGTTCCTCAATACTCCAAAGAGTACAAGAGTATAAACTGTTCCTCAATACTCCAAAGAGTACAAGAGTATAAACTGTTCCTCAATACTCCAAAGAGTACAAGAGTATAAACTGTTCCTCAATACTCCAAAGAGTACAAGAGTATAAACTGTTCCTCAATACTCCAAAGAGTACAAGAGTATAAACTGTTCCTCAATACTCCAAAGAGTACAAGAGTATAAACTGTTCCTCAATACTCCAAAGAGTACAAGAGTATAAACTGTTCCTCAATACTCCAAAGAGTACAAGAGTATAAACTGTTCCTCAATACTCCAAAGAGTACAAGAGTATAAACTGTTCCTCAATACTCCAAAGAGTACAAGAGTATAAACTGTTCCTCAATACTCCAAAGAGTACAAGAGTATAAACTGTTCCTCAATACTCCAAAGAGTACAAGAGTATAAACTGTTCCTCAATACTCCAAAGAGTACAAGAGTATAAACTGTTCCTCAATACTCCAAAGAGTACAAGAGTATAAACTGTTCCTCAATACTCCAAAGAGTACAAGAGTATAAACTGTTCCTCAATACTCCAAAGAGTACAAGAGTATAAACTGTTCCTCAATACTCCAAAGAGTACAAGAGTATAAACTGTTCCTCAATACTCCAAAGAGTACAAGAGTATAAACTGTTCCTCAATACTCCAAAGAGTACAAGAGTATAAACTGTTCCTCAATACTCCAAAGAGTACAAGAGTATAAACTGTTCCTCAATACTCCAAAGAGTACAAGAGTATAAACTGTTCCTCAATACTCCAAAGAGTACAAGAGTATAAACTGTTCCTCAATACTCCAAAGAGTACAAGAGTATAAACTGTTCCTCAATACTCCAAAGAGTACAAGAGTATAAACTGTTCCTCAATACTCCAAAGAGTACAAGAGTATAAACTGTTCCTCAATACTCCAAAGAGTACAAGAGTATAAACTGTTCCTCAATACTCCAAAGAGTACAAGAGTATAAACTGTTCCTCAATACTCCAAAGAGTACAAGAGTATAAACTGTTCCTCAATACTCCAAAGAGTACAAGAGTATAAACTGTTCCTCAATACTCCAAAGAGTACAAGAGTATAAACTGTTCCTCAATACTCCAAAGAGTACAAGAGTATAAACTGTTCCTCAATACTCCAAAGAGTACAAGAGTATAAACTGTTCCTCAATACTCCAAAGAGTACAAGAGTATAAACTGTTCCTCAATACTCCAAAGAGTACAAGAGTATAAACTGTTCCTCAATACTCCAAAGAGTACAAGAGTATAAACTGTTCCTCAATACTCCAAAGAGTACAAGAGTATAAACTGTTCCTCAATACTCCAAAGAGTACAAGAGTATAAACTGTTCCTCAATACTCCAAAGAGTACAAGAGTATAAACTGTTCCTCAATACTCCAAAGAGTACAAGAGTATAAACTGTTCCTCAATACTCCAAAGAGTACAAGAGTATAAACTGTTCCTCAATACTCCAAAGAGTACAAGAGTATAAACTGTTCCTCAATACTCCAAAGAGTACAAGAGTATAAACTGTTCCTCAATACTCCAAAGAGTACAAGAGTATAAACTGTTCCTCAATACTCCAAAGAGTACAAGAGTATAAACTGTTCCTCAATACTCCAAAGAGTACAAGAGTATAAACTGTTCCTCAATACTCCAAAGAGTACAAGAGTATAAACTGTTCCTCAATACTCCAAAGAGTACAAGAGTATAAACTGTTCCTCAATACTCCAAAGAGTACAAGAGTATAAACTGTTCCTCAATACTCCAAAGAGTACAAGAGTATAAACTGTTCCTCAATACTCCAAAGAGTACAAGAGTATAAACTGTTCCTCAATACTCCAAAGAGTACAAGAGTATAAACTGTTCCTCAATACTCCAAAGAGTACAAGAGTATAAACTGTTCCTCAATACTCCAAAGAGTACAAGAGTATAAACTGTTCCTCAATACTCCAAAGAGTACAAGAGTATAAACTGTTCCTCAATACTCCAAAGAGTACAAGAGTATAAACTGTTCCTCAATACTCCAAAGAGTACAAGAGTATAAACTGTTCCTCAATACTCCAAAGAGTACAAGAGTATAAACTGTTCCTCAATACTCCAAAGAGTACAAGAGTATAAACTGTTCCTCAATACTCCAAAGAGTACAAGAGTATAAACTGTTCCTCAATACTCCAAAGAGTACAAGAGTATAAACTGTTCCTCAATACTCCAAAGAGTACAAGAGTATAAACTGTTCCTCAATACTCCAAAGAGTACAAGAGTATAAACTGTTCCTCAATACTCCAAAGAGTACAAGAGTATAAACTGTTCCTCAATACTCCAAAGAGTACAAGAGTATAAACTGTTCCTCAATACTCCAAAGAGTACAAGAGTATAAACTGTTCCTCAATACTCCAAAGAGTACAAGAGTATAAACTGTTCCTCAATACTCCAAAGAGTACAAGAGTATAAACTGTTCCTCAATACTCCAAAGAGTACAAGAGTATAAACTGTTCCTCAATACTCCAAAGAGTACAAGAGTATAAACTGTTCCTCAATACTCCAAAGAGTACAAGAGTATAAACTGTTCCTCAATACTCCAAAGAGTACAAGAGTATAAACTGTTCCTCAATACTCCAAAGAGTACAAGAGTATAAACTGTTCCTCAATACTCCAAAGAGTACAAGAGTATAAACTGTTCCTCAATACTCCAAAGAGTACAAGAGTATAAACTGTTCCTCAATACTCCAAAGAGTACAAGAGTATAAACTGTTCCTCAATACTCCAAAGAGTACAAGAGTATAAACTGTTCCTCAATACTCCAAAGAGTACAAGAGTATAAACTGTTCCTCAATACTCCAAAGAGTACAAGAGTATAAACTGTTCCTCAATACTCCAAAGAGTACAAGAGTATAAACTGTTCCTCAATACTCCAAAGAGTACAAGAGTATAAACTGTTCCTCAATACTCCAAAGAGTACAAGAGTATAAACTGTTCCTCAATACTCCAAAGAGTACAAGAGTATAAACTGTTCCTCAATACTCCAAAGAGTACAAGAGTATAAACTGTTCCTCAATACTCCAAAGAGTACAAGAGTATAAACTGTTCCTCAATACTCCAAAGAGTACAAGAGTATAAACTGTTCCTCAATACTCCAAAGAGTACAAGAGTATAAACTGTTCCTCAATACTCCAAAGAGTACAAGAGTATAAACTGTTCCTCAATACTCCAAAGAGTACAAGAGTATAAACTGTTCCTCAATACTCCAAAGAGTACAAGAGTATAAACTGTTCCTCAATACTCCAAAGAGTACAAGAGTATAAACTGTTCCTCAATACTCCAAAGAGTACAAGAGTATAAACTGTTCCTCAATACTCCAAAGAGTACAAGAGTATAAACTGTTCCTCAATACTCCAAAGAGTACAAGAGTATAAACTGTTCCTCAATACTCCAAAGAGTACAAGAGTATAAACTGTTCCTCAATACTCCAAAGAGTACAAGAGTATAAACTGTTCCTCAATACTCCAAAGAGTACAAGAGTATAAACTGTTCCTCAATACTCCAAAGAGTACAAGAGTATAAACTGTTCCTCAATACTCCAAAGAGTACAAGAGTATAAACTGTTCCTCAATACTCCAAAGAGTACAAGAGTATAAACTGTTCCTCAATACTCCAAAGAGTACAAGAGTATAAACTGTTCCTCAATACTCCAAAGAGTACAAGAGTATAAACTGTTCCTCAATACTCCAAAGAGTACAAGAGTATAAACTGTTCCTCAATACTCCAAAGAGTACAAGAGTATAAACTGTTCCTCAATACTCCAAAGAGTACAAGAGTATAAACTGTTCCTCAATACTCCAAAGAGTACAAGAGTATAAACTGTTCCTCAATACTCCAAAGAGTACAAGAGTATAAACTGTTCCTCAATACTCCAAAGAGTACAAGAGTATAAACTGTTCCTCAATACTCCAAAGAGTACAAGAGTATAAACTGTTCCTCAATACTCCAAAGAGTACAAGAGTATAAACTGTTCCTCAATACTCCAAAGAGTACAAGAGTATAAACTGTTCCTCAATACTCCAAAGAGTACAAGAGTATAAACTGTTCCTCAATACTCCAAAGAGTACAAGAGTATAAACTGTTCCTCAATACTCCAAAGAGTACAAGAGTATAAACTGTTCCTCAATACTCCAAAGAGTACAAGAGTATAAACTGTTCCTCAATACTCCAAAGAGTACAAGAGTATAAACTGTTCCTCAATACTCCAAAGAGTACAAGAGTATAAACTGTTCCTCAATACTCCAAAGAGTACAAGAGTATAAACTGTTCCTCAATACTCCAAAGAGTACAAGAGTATAAACTGTTCCTCAATACTCCAAAGAGTACAAGAGTATAAACTGTTCCTCAATACTCCAAAGAGTACAAGAGTATAAACTGTTCCTCAATACTCCAAAGAGTACAAGAGTATAAACTGTTCCTCAATACTCCAAAGAGTACAAGAGTATAAACTGTTCCTCAATACTCCAAAGAGTACAAGAGTATAAACTGTTCCTCAATACTCCAAAGAGTACAAGAGTATAAACTGTTCCTCAATACTCCAAAGAGTACAAGAGTATAAACTGTTCCTCAATACTCCAAAGAGTACAAGAGTATAAACTGTTCCTCAATACTCCAAAGAGTACAAGAGTATAAACTGTTCCTCAATACTCCAAAGAGTACAAGAGTATAAACTGTTCCTCAATACTCCAAAGAGTACAAGAGTATAAACTGTTCCTCAATACTCCAAAGAGTACAAGAGTATAAACTGTTCCTCAATACTCCAAAGAGTACAAGAGTATAAACTGTTCCTCAATACTCCAAAGAGTACAAGAGTATAAACTGTTCCTCAATACTCCAAAGAGTACAAGAGTATAAACTGTTCCTCAATACTCCAAAGAGTACAAGAGTATAAACTGTTCCTCAATACTCCAAAGAGTACAAGAGTATAAACTGTTCCTCAATACTCCAAAGAGTACAAGAGTATAAACTGTTCCTCAATACTCCA
The DNA here is from genome assembly GCF_001876935.1 of Asparagus officinalis. Taxonomy (NCBI): domain Eukaryota; kingdom Viridiplantae; phylum Streptophyta; class Magnoliopsida; order Asparagales; family Asparagaceae; genus Asparagus; species Asparagus officinalis. The sequence goes on from NC_033800.1 coordinate 80,742,908, forward strand.
AAGAGTACAAGAGTATAAACTGTTCCTCAATACTCCAAAGAGTACAAGAGTATAAACTGTTCCTCAATACTCCAAAGAGTACAAGAGTATAAACTGTTCCTCAATACTCCAAAGAGTACAAGAGTATAAACTGTTCCTCAATACTCCAAAGAGTACAAGAGTATAAACTGTTCCTCAATACTCCAAAGAGTACAAGAGTATAAACTGTTCCTCAATACTCCAAAGAGTACAAGAGTATAAACTGTTCCTCAATACTCCAAAGAGTACAAGAGTATAAACTGTTCCTCAATACTCCAAAGAGTACAAGAGTATAAACTGTTCCTCAATACTCCAAAGAGTACAAGAGTATAAACTGTTCCTCAATACTCCAAAGAGTACAAGAGTATAAACTGTTCCTCAATACTCCAAAGAGTACAAGAGTATAAACTGTTCCTCAATACTCCAAAGAGTACAAGAGTATAAACTGTTCCTCAATACTCCAAAGAGTACAAGAGTATAAACTGTTCCTCAATACTCCAAAGAGTACAAGAGTATAAACTGTTCCTCAATACTCCAAAGAGTACAAGAGTATAAACTGTTCCTCAATACTCCAAAGAGTACAAGAGTATAAACTGTTCCTCAATACTCCAAAGAGTACAAGAGTATAAACTGTTCCTCAATACTCCAAAGAGTACAAGAGTATAAACTGTTCCTCAATACTCCAAAGAGTACAAGAGTATAAACTGTTCCTCAATACTCCAAAGAGTACAAGAGTATAAACTGTTCCTCAATACTCCAAAGAGTACAAGAGTATAAACTGTTCCTCAATACTCCAAAGAGTACAAGAGTATAAACTGTTCCTCAATACTCCAAAGAGTACAAGAGTATAAACTGTTCCTCAATACTCCAAAGAGTACAAGAGTATAAACTGTTCCTCAATACTCCAAAGAGTACAAGAGTATAAACTGTTCCTCAATACTCCAAAGAGTACAAGAGTATAAACTGTTCCTCAATACTCCAAAGAGTACAAGAGTATAAACTGTTCCTCAATACTCCAAAGAGTACAAGAGTATAAACTGTTCCTCAATACTCCAAAGAGTACAAGAGTATAAACTGTTCCTCAATACTCCAAAGAGTACAAGAGTATAAACTGTTCCTCAATACTCCAAAGAGTACAAGAGTATAAACTGTTCCTCAATACTCCAAAGAGTACAAGAGTATAAACTGTTCCTCAATACTCCAAAGAGTACAAGAGTATAAACTGTTCCTCAATACTCCAAAGAGTACAAGAGTATAAACTGTTCCTCAATACTCCAAAGAGTACAAGAGTATAAACTGTTCCTCAATACTCCAAAGAGTACAAGAGTATAAACTGTTCCTCAATACTCCAAAGAGTACAAGAGTATAAACTGTTCCTCAATACTCCAAAGAGTACAAGAGTATAAACTGTTCCTCAATACTCCAAAGAGTACAAGAGTATAAACTGTTCCTCAATACTCCAAAGAGTACAAGAGTATAAACTGTTCCTCAATACTCCAAAGAGTACAAGAGTATAAACTGTTCCTCAATACTCCAAAGAGTACAAGAGTATAAACTGTTCCTCAATACTCCAAAGAGTACAAGAGTATAAACTGTTCCTCAATACTCCAAAGAGTACAAGAGTATAAACTGTTCCTCAATACTCCAAAGAGTACAAGAGTATAAACTGTTCCTCAATACTCCAAAGAGTACAAGAGTATAAACTGTTCCTCAATACTCCAAAGAGTACAAGAGTATAAACTGTTCCTCAATACTCCAAAGAGTACAAGAGTATAAACTGTTCCTCAATACTCCAAAGAGTACAAGAGTATAAACTGTTCCTCAATACTCCAAAGAGTACAAGAGTATAAACTGTTCCTCAATACTCCAAAGAGTACAAGAGTATAAACTGTTCCTCAATACTCCAAAGAGTACAAGAGTATAAACTGTTCCTCAATACTCCAAAGAGTACAAGAGTATAAACTGTTCCTCAATACTCCAAAGAGTACAAGAGTATAAACTGTTCCTCAATACTCCAAAGAGTACAAGAGTATAAACTGTTCCTCAATACTCCAAAGAGTACAAGAGTATAAACTGTTCCTCAATACTCCAAAGAGTACAAGAGTATAAACTGTTCCTCAATACTCCAAAGAGTACAAGAGTATAAACTGTTCCTCAATACTCCAAAGAGTACAAGAGTATAAACTGTTCCTCAATACTCCAAAGAGTACAAGAGTATAAACTGTTCCTCAATACTCCAAAGAGTACAAGAGTATAAACTGTTCCTCAATACTCCAAAGAGTACAAGAGTATAAACTGTTCCTCAATACTCCAAAGAGTACAAGAGTATAAACTGTTCCTCAATACTCCAAAGAGTACAAGAGTATAAACTGTTCCTCAATACTCCAAAGAGTACAAGAGTATAAACTGTTCCTCAATACTCCAAAGAGTACAAGAGTATAAACTGTTCCTCAATACTCCAAAGAGTACAAGAGTATAAACTGTTCCTCAATACTCCAAAGAGTACAAGAGTATAAACTGTTCCTCAATACTCCAAAGAGTACAAGAGTATAAACTGTTCCTCAATACTCCAAAGAGTACAAGAGTATAAACTGTTCCTCAATACTCCAAAGAGTACAAGAGTATAAACTGTTCCTCAATACTCCAAAGAGTACAAGAGTATAAACTGTTCCTCAATACTCCAAAGAGTACAAGAGTATAAACTGTTCCTCAATACTCCAAAGAGTACAAGAGTATAAACTGTTCCTCAATACTCCAAAGAGTACAAGAGTATAAACTGTTCCTCAATACTCCAAAGAGTACAAGAGTATAAACTGTTCCTCAATACTCCAAAGAGTACAAGAGTATAAACTGTTCCTCAATACTCCAAAGAGTACAAGAGTATAAACTGTTCCTCAATACTCCAAAGAGTACAAGAGTATAAACTGTTCCTCAATACTCCAAAGAGTACAAGAGTATAAACTGTTCCTCAATACTCCAAAGAGTACAAGAGTATAAACTGTTCCTCAATACTCCAAAGAGTACAAGAGTATAAACTGTTCCTCAATACTCCAAAGAGTACAAGAGTATAAACTGTTCCTCAATACTCCAAAGAGTACAAGAGTATAAACTGTTCCTCAATACTCCAAAGAGTACAAGAGTATAAACTGTTCCTCAATACTCCAAAGAGTACAAGAGTATAAACTGTTCCTCAATACTCCAAAGAGTACAAGAGTATAAACTGTTCCTCAATACTCCAAAGAGTACAAGAGTATAAACTGTTCCTCAATACTCCAAAGAGTACAAGAGTATAAACTGTTCCTCAATACTCCAAAGAGTACAAGAGTATAAACTGTTCCTCAATACTCCAAAGAGTACAAGAGTATAAACTGTTCCTCAATACTCCAAAGAGTACAAGAGTATAAACTGTTCCTCAATACTCCAAAGAGTACAAGAGTATAAACTGTTCCTCAATACTCCAAAGAGTACAAGAGTATAAACTGTTCCTCAATACTCCAAAGAGTACAAGAGTATAAACTGTTCCTCAATACTCCAAAGAGTACAAGAGTATAAACTGTTCCTCAATACTCCAAAGAGTACAAGAGTATAAACTGTTCCTCAATACTCCAAAGAGTACAAGAGTATAAACTGTTCCTCAATACTCCAAAGAGTACAAGAGTATAAACTGTTCCTCAATACTCCAAAGAGTACAAGAGTATAAACTGTTCCTCAATACTCCAAAGAGTACAAGAGTATAAACTGTTCCTCAATACTCCAAAGAGTACAAGAGTATAAACTGTTCCTCAATACTCCAAAGAGTACAAGAGTATAAACTGTTCCTCAATACTCCAAAGAGTACAAGAGTATAAACTGTTCCTCAATACTCCAAAGAGTACAAGAGTATAAACTGTTCCTCAATACTCCAAAGAGTACAAGAGTATAAACTGTTCCTCAATACTCCAAAGAGTACAAGAGTATAAACTGTTCCTCAATACTCCAAAGAGTACAAGAGTATAAACTGTTCCTCAATACTCCAAAGAGTACAAGAGTATAAACTGTTCCTCAATACTCCAAAGAGTACAAGAGTATAAACTGTTCCTCAATACTCCAAAGAGTACAAGAGTATAAACTGTTCCTCAATACTCCAAAGAGTACAAGAGTATAAACTGTTCCTCAATACTCCAAAGAGTACAAGAGTATAAACTGTTCCTCAATACTCCAAAGAGTACAAGAGTATAAACTGTTCCTCAATACTCCAAAGAGTACAAGAGTATAAACTGTTCCTCAATACTCCAAAGAGTACAAGAGTATAAACTGTTCCTCAATACTCCAAAGAGTACAAGAGTATAAACTGTTCCTCAATACTCCAAAGAGTACAAGAGTATAAACTGTTCCTCAATACTCCAAAGAGTACAAGAGTATAAACTGTTCCTCAATACTCCAAAGAGTACAAGAGTATAAACTGTTCCTCAATACTCCAAAGAGTACAAGAGTATAAACTGTTCCTCAATACTCCAAAGAGTACAAGAGTATAAACTGTTCCTCAATACTCCAAAGAGTACAAGAGTATAAACTGTTCCTCAATACTCCAAAGAGTACAAGAGTATAAACTGTTCCTCAATACTCCAAAGAGTACAAGAGTATAAACTGTTCCTCAATACTCCAAAGAGTACAAGAGTATAAACTGTTCCTCAATACTCCAAAGAGTACAAGAGTATAAACTGTTCCTCAATACTCCAAAGAGTACAAGAGTATAAACTGTTCCTCAATACTCCAAAGAGTACAAGAGTATAAACTGTTCCTCAATACTCCAAAGAGTACAAGAGTATAAACTGTTCCTCAATACTCCAAAGAGTACAAGAGTATAAACTGTTCCTCAATACTCCAAAGAGTACAAGAGTATAAACTGTTCCTCAATACTCCAAAGAGTACAAGAGTATAAACTGTTCCTCAATACTCCAAAGAGTACAAGAGTATAAACTGTTCCTCAATACTCCAAAGAGTACAAGAGTATAAACTGTTCCTCAATACTCCAAAGAGTACAAGAGTATAAACTGTTCCTCAATACTCCAAAGAGTACAAGAGTATAAACTGTTCCTCAATACTCCAAAGAGTACAAGAGTATAAACTGTTCCTCAATACTCCAAAGAGTACAAGAGTATAGTCTCTGCGGTCGACCGCCGCACTGTTTGTGCATGTTTTAATTTTGGTGCATACTTTTGTGTGTTCGAGGAGTTGCCTCGATTATTTAATGTTAGATTTTAGTGATTTATTATTTATCTGTACATGTGAGTTGACTTTTGACACAAGCACCGATCCGCACAACGAGGCACGTGTGACATGAGATTATGTGTATCTTTTGTATATATATATATTCGACCCTTACACTTTGTATAATTTTCCAGTTAGTCCTCGTGTTGGACACTCATTCCATTCAGTCCTCGTGTTGGACACTCATTCCACTCAGTCCTCGTGTTGGACATGCTTTTGTTATATTCAGTCCATACGTTGGACATTGGTGAGATTTAGTCCATGCGTTGGACATTGGTTATATTCAGTCCATACGTTGGACATTGGTGAGATTTAGTCCATGCGTTGGACATTGGTTATATTCAGTCCATGCGTTGGACATTGGTTAGATTTAGTCCATGCGTTGGACATTGGTTATATTCAGTCCATGCGTTGGACACTCGTTACTTTCAGTCCATGAGTTGGACGTTTAATTTATATAGTCTATGTTTTGGACACTTAATCGTTTTCGGACATGATACTCATGTGAGTTTGCATGACACTTGTGGTGGCCTTGTCATGATTTCATTTATCGGTAGAGACGGGTTTGTATTTGTTTTATTTATTGTTTCTTGTATTAGACCCCAGGTTTAGTATTTAGGGATTTACAATTTGAGATACAAGGTATATACATGAGGGTTTCCTTATTTGGATTATTTCGCTCGACGTACCTACGCTCGTGTTGTAAATTCCTAAATACCAAAACCCATTGTTGTTAGGACAAATGATTTTATATTATTATGTATTAATTGTATTTTCTGTATACAACGAGCCCTTTCCCTTGGGGTTGGTTGTGATGTTGCTCGCTAGCGCTTTGACGCTCGTTGTCCCTCCCCCTTTCAGGTAACGAGCCAGGAGCCCGGAGAGTCGCAGGTTGAAGGCGACACGCTTTAGTGTTCAGCTGACTATTTTTAGATATGTTTTATTTTGGAGCTCCACAGTAGACTTTGTTTAGATGTTTGAGGACTTTATTCTAGATGTTGTAAAGGTTGTGTGCCTTATTTCCTTTACTCAGACTTATTGTATTTGAGATTTGATAAGAACTCCAGTTTATTCATTTCAGATATTGACTTTGTATTTCTATATGTTGGATGATGAAATATCATTTTGATCTCTTTTATTTCATCAGTATCTCTTGCATTATCTTTTACTTGCTTTTGTACCTACACCTGTTGTTGACTCTACTAGAGAGATGTTAATTATGATGGTGAAACATGTTATTGCACGGTGTGGTGCATGGCAGGTTTGACATTCTTGGTTTCACCGAGGACTGCAGCCTCGTGTGAACCCAGGGGCGTCATAAATCTACTAGGGAACTAATTGGTAGAAGAAGAATTTGATAATTTATATTTATCTTGAGTGGTTTTATAGGTTATACTTATGAGTTCTAGAATTAGTATCCAGTTGTTATTCTCTTTAAGAATATTGATTTTACTTGGATAATAATTTGATAAGTTATGCTTTCTTTAAGTGGTTTGATAGTCTATGATTAAAAATTTTAAAGTAAAATATGATAAAAAGAGAGTAGTTCATAAATCCTAAATAATATTAAATAATGGATTCAATTCTAGATTTTTATCTTATCTACTTGATTTTCCTCCATCTTACTTGCTTTGATTTTGCTCTTTTTAATTATTTTCTTCTCTTTTTGGTTTTATTTTATTTCTATTTTTTATTTTTTTCCTTTTGTTTGTTCTCATTTGCCTTTCTCTCCCTTTTTAGTTTCCTTTTATTTGTAAATAATCACATATTCTTTATATCTCTTCATTGTCACTCCTAATTGTCCACACATATATCTAGGATCTAGTTTAGAATTTCTCCTTACACACCCTCCTCATGAGATTGACATTGTAACTATACTATAACTTGATTGTGCACTTGTAATCTCGACACTATCTTCACAACACATCAAGTTTTTGGTGCCGTTGCTAGAGAAGGTGCTTGTAATTAGGATTTTTCTATGTTGCTTCTTTGATTTATGCGTTTAAGTATGAAGGATTGACTAAAAGATTGAAGATAGAAGAGTTACTTGAAAAGGTAAGTCCTCTTTCTAGTATTTTTAATTCTATCCTCTAGTTTAGGCTCTTCACATTAGAGACGTTAGGAACTAAAAAAAATTACTCCTATCGACATTAATAAGATTCACCGTCTACTTGAACAACTACTAACAATATAATAAATTCAAACAAGAGCTCTCTCACTCTCACATTTTTTTGTTTGTTTGTTGACCCTAATTAAAAAAAATTCCTTTTTGCATCCTCTGTACTTACTTTTAATTCCTATGGTTGCATTGCATATAATTAGTAGATATTCATCCAAGTAATTTGAGCATCTTGATTTGACACACTTGAAAATACTCTTCAAGGAACTATCCCCAATCAAAAGAATGTGAGGAATTTCATCACCCTTTCTTTAGCCCACCAATTCCTCACTATATAAACCCAAGCCTTTTAAAAACTTATTAGATGTTGGTCCATAATAACTTGAGCTCATTAAGAAACAAGAAATCCTTATGTGAACCGGTTTAAGTTTTACTTGAATCTGTTGGTGTCTAATGGAAGGTTGAAGGGTTGTGCAAAGCGCTCCGCAAGGAAATATGCACTTTATTAGTCTTTAACCTCTCTCTTGTACTATCCTTAACTGACTAACTGATGGAGTAAATCTCAATCTTTTCACTCAAGGAGTTTTCGGTTAAGAACTAGTCTAATTGAGTCTACGCTTAACCCTAGAATTAAGGGTCATTGTTTCAAAGTAGTTGCTATTGATTTGCTTAGTTAGTTTATTTTCTTTTTATACTTCTTTTCTTCTCTCATTGGTCTTTTAGATCTTTTGGTTCTTCCTTAAAAAAAAAGAAGAAGAAAACAATAACTTAACTAACTTTTATTTTGGTTAGTACTTTTTCCTAATTTTCTTTTTAGTAAAAAAAAAGTTCCAAAAAGAATTTATTCTGGTCTATATTAGTTTGGTTTAGGGATAATATCAATTAATTAATTTATGTTGAACCAATTTTCAAAACTAAAGAAATAACAAATCTTAATCCATCCATTTTTTAAGATATGTGTTATCCCGAAGAAAACAGTGAGTGAGACCCTAGTTTTGAGAAAATTTTAGTGATAAAATTAAGATATTAGAAGAATTTGAATTAGAACTAGTTTCACATAGGTGGGCACAAGTTTCTCTGATCTTAGTTTTAAAGAACTTTTTGTTAATGAACTTAGATTCCTAGAAAATATAGAATAACGAGCTTATTATAACTCAATCATGAATCACGGGTTAAAATTTTTTTAAAGAAGAATTGATTGTACAAATCTTCAATCATTTGGAGCCTGAGTTTAAATCTGGGACTTGCTTTTTGTCTGATCAATATCAAAGATTCAAATTGCATAACCCTGTTTTTACCTACCTTCAAATGCCACAGAAATCATTGAAAACCTTTTAGTCTTTAAAATTTAAGCACATCATTGAGTTTATTATTTTAGACTTCTTTAAAATCCGGGGTAGAATTTTTAGTAATAAGGTAGGATTTAATGCAAAATGCAATCTTTTTATTTTAATTTTTTTATTCTACATATTTACTCTTTGTCTCATAATAATATGAAAAAGAATTTATTCTTCTCTCACTTAAGAATTTTTTATTCTTTTGAGAAAAAATAAAAAGAGAAAAAAAGTAGAAAAAGATGAAAAAATGGAGGAAAACATGATAAAAAAAATAAAAAATAAAAATTGTTGGCTATATCCTCCTCATACAAAGATAATTGCAATTTTTTTCATCATTATTCTAAATCGACTAAACAAATATAAGTGTTTTGTTTCTTATTTGCTTTACTTTGTGCATCATAGAGTGCATTGAGGATAATGTAAAATTTGGGTATGGGGTGGAGACTAGTCATTTTTTCTTTTTATTTTACCATTTTTCTTCTTTCTATTTCATATTCTTTTCTTTTCTTTTCCTAAAAAAATTATCACTTGCCAACTTAAAAGAGTTAATTAAGAATTGACCTACTTGATAAATTTTAAAATTTCTAATTCTTTGTTAGTTTTATACTCAAGTTAACCTTTTATGATAACTCAAAATAAATTCGTTAAGAAATAATTTTTAAAGTAGTATATTTTACTATAGTTCAACTTAGACTTTTTATTAAGACTAGTTTTTATGCACGTGCAATGCACGTGGTTAAATATTTAAAAATATTGTTTTTATATTTATTTCATCATTACTTTAAATAAGTGAGATTTATCTTGAGTTCAAATATGTATAATTGAATTATAAGATTTATTAGTATTTTATTTAAATATTAATAAAAATAAATGTAATATGAATTGTAGTTATAGTAATGAAAAAAATATTTTAAAAATTTAAGTTTATTCAAATATTTTTTGATTCAAAAAGCTAAGATCATTGTTTGATTTACTGCAAACTTGTAAATTTTTTTTGTTCTAAGAATTTTTAATTGATCACTACCACCAACACCCAATAGGAACTTAATTAAAGTATGAAAGTAAATTTTGATCAAATTTGGTTCCTTATTCAACATGGCAACAATCTCAACAAGTAATAATTAGTTAGTCAAGGGGTTTCTTTTGAAAACATTGAATATTGAAGTTTGTGACAACCCCAAGCAAAATCATCATAATAGTAATTATTTGCCAATTGGTTAAAGATGTCACCTTTATATCATAAATGATTGATCATATGCTGCGCTAGCTATCAGTAAGAGTATTTTACATCTAGCTGACAATATATCCATTCACAGGATCAATAAAAGCAGATTTTTATCGATTGCCTCTCACGAAATGCAGGATCATATCCATAGATAATAATAAAATATATTAAAATGGTTAAATATCAAAGTGTAATTTTATGTGATTTAAGCAATCACATAAGCATACAAAACTACTAATAACTTTGCATGAAAATGCCTTATAAAAATTCCTAATTGTAATAAAAAATTAAGTTGTTATATAAAATGATTAAAAAATATTGTTCTTGAAAATTTATAATTGAACCAAGATCAATCTTTCTCCACCTTTATCTTTTTTCTGGGCAACTCTAGAGTAGCATCTTCATCACTTACGTCAATTGTAATATTAGCCTGGAGTTGAATTTCTTGTGCTATTATATTGCCTTCACCTCGTTCATCTTTTGTCTTTTCATCTAACTTCACCAGGAATTTGAAACTTTTGCCGATGTTCAAAACAAATTTTTGAAAATATGGACTCTGATTATTTTTCTGTTGCAATGAGAACAAATGTTATATTAATACTTATGAATTTGTTTATTTCTAATTTACTACTTGAATAGAGTTAGGAATTACCTCTTTCTTTTCTATAATGAATTTTTCTACTTTGCATCCAATAAGAGTTTCTGTTGCATCAAAGAGTGTTACTCTTGCATTATCCGTGTTATTTTTCACGAGAATCTTAACTAAGTACCTGTATTTTTCATTGTTAATTTCTAAAGACAATTAGTACTGTATTATAATATGTTCATTGCATTAAAAAATATATATTACTTAACCTTGGTACTGGGTCATCAATGATTCTGCGGTATTTGTCATTCAGACACTATTTACTAACATTTTTATCAACCTTCTTGTCACAGCCTTTGCAAGAATAGAACCATGGTTCGAGCCTATTTAAAATAGTAGTTATCTTTTCCTTAAATATGCAATACCGTGCCTGTATATTAACAAAGTTTAGTTAGTTTTAAATTTGTAGATAAGAATATGTATATAATATTGTACATGTATCGAATTTTGTGATGTTTGCATAATATCACTAATATGAATTTCCTTGACATTTTTAAAAAGTGTTGATGGAGATCCTTTTGCTTTTGCAGCTTTTTCCAATTGAAACCTGCATATTAGATTAAAATATAATACCATTTCATTATTGGGTTATATGAAAGTTTGATTGTTCTGCTTACCATTCCCTTAATTCGCTAGCTAGTTCTATTTTTGGGTTGATACATAATGTTGAAATAATTTGCGACGATATGCTTGTATCTCCTGCAAAAATGAGAAAATTATAGGAGTAATTTTATGTTTAGTTATCTTTAATAAGAATTTCAGCAATAATTTATGTACCTTGATATATAGAGATTTTAAAATCTGATAATGCTATTACAGGCTTATATTTGATTTCTGCTTCAAGAATTGATCCTTCATTTGTAGCCAAATCTCCAAATAAAGTTGCACGCATTGGCATTCCACTGCATATGAAAAAAGAAAGAACGTTAATCTTTTTTTCTCTTATGATATTGGAAATAAGTAACATGTATATACCTTATATCCATAAGTGTGATTTCCCTCCTACTGTCTGGTTTGTTGTGTCTTGTAATATAGTTGATTGCCGGCTTCACATTAGTTGTTATTGCTAGAGTATCTGCAAGTGATTTGATAAAAGATTATGATTCTGTAGATTAATGTCTCATATTGTATTCAAAATTTAAGCAAGAAGTTTATAAGTACTTACTAATTTTTGTTGCATCTTTTATGGAAAATGCTTCTTCAAATGGCACAAAGTTGTTAACTATGTTCTCCAAGTAGAATCCTGTTGGTGCTTTTTTTATCGATACGTCTTTTGTTAGTACTAATTCTAGTGTCTTGTGGATACTTGGAAAAGCTGGGTTTATTCCTTTCACTTCTCCATTTGAAATGAAAATAATTTGATTTTTTCGAAGCATATCTATAAACTTTTCGATAGTCTCTCCGTACATTACTGCTTGTATTTGTTACCCTGCAAATATTATTAACACCAGAGATCAATTTATAGAAAATATAATTAATTAATAATAATCTATATATTATATGTAAACATGAAAATATCATAAAAAGCCATTCTGATAGTTATCGGTGTTTTAATGTAATTTACCGAATAGAAAATGAGATTTAGCAATATTCATATGATCAGATGTAACGATGGGAAAACAATATAATATTAAAAATAATTTTATTTTACCTTTGCGTCAGCAAGAATTAGCTTTAGTATTTTTCCTGATCCTTTTGCATTTTTATAAGTGGCCTCTGCACTTTGAAGTATGATAACATGAACGGTCCATTCTATGTGATAGAATAATAGTCATAATTAGAGTTTTATTAGGATTTGTATTATATTACAATGAAGGTAATCTAGATTCAGTTTCCCGTTCTCTATCTCTCTCTGCGATAATTTTTGGCCAGAAAATTGACTATAAATTCTCACACGCGCACGTGCATGTAAATCCGAGCTTTGGGGTTGCATGCAACGAAACCTTTTGCTTATCCCTTTGACCATATTACTTCTTTTATAAATAAAATATTGATGATGCGCAAGGATACACAAACGCACTCACTGGTCAAAGTTTTCAGTTATTGTCTTTTAAAAAACAATTTTCAAATGCGACCCGGCTGCATGAGAATTGGAATTATTGTTTTGACAACAATCTTTTAATCGGTTATTTTGTTAGTTCCAAAATAAGAGCATCTTTTCCCATCATTAAAATTAAATTTGAAAATTAGAATTTGATTATAGATAAGATAGTTCAAACTATAAAGGGGTATATTTGTCTAAAAAAGATTTTCCGAACTCATGCTTTTAAAAGGAGTATGATATATATATAGAATTTGATTATAGATAAGATAGTTCAAACTATAAAGGGGTATATTTGTCTAAAAAAGATTTTCCGAACTCGTGCTTTTAAAAGAAGTAAGTATGATATGATATGATTTTCTAAGAAGTTTATTAAAATGCGTGTGAGCGACTAATCAAGATAGTTCAAACGCGATTGGTGATAGGATATGACACTCAAAAAATGCTATGAGTTATGTGCACATCAATTCATTTGTTGAAAATCAGAAATACCATATTATTCTCAGGGGCTGTTTGGTTGGTATAAAAACAATAGAAAAAGGGCCGCAGAAAACTGACATTGAAAAATTAAGTTGTTTTCCCTCACAAACAACTGTTTGGTTTGCCAAAAAGAAAGAGGAAAGTGAGGGGAAAAAAGGGGTTGTAATAATTCTAGCTTTTATTGGATATATATATATAAGGAAAAGTAAAAAGATTTTTATGCAAAAATTGTTAGAGGGTTCTAATAGCAAAAATGACTCCTATAAATACCCAAAACTTCTATCCCATCTCTTTTCTTCTTTGATTCCCGTCAGCCTATTTCCTTGCTCCCGTCCCTGTATCGCCGCAAA
>NC_033800.1:80756383-80766428 GCF_001876935.1 Asparagus officinalis
TCCGCCGCAAAAAAAAAAAAAAAAAAAAATCAAATCTAATCTGGGTTGATGGGGAGGACGTGGTGATTGGATCTAACTCTACACAAGAAATAGGTATTACTTCTATATCTAATATTTGTTGTGGAATATTATCTGTTGTAGATGAAGACTATGCACCAATCTTATTTTCCTTTATTTAGATCCTGTTCTAGGTGATGTTGAGCACGACTCTAGCGTTAGACCTTGTGTATCTTTGGCCATGGATAAAATTTTTTTAGATCCTGCACTACATAGTTGCAGCCTCTCATCCATTTTATTTTCTTGGCAAGTTTGATGGGCTAAAGCCGAAGAGAAGTTTAGTGAAAACTTTGGAGGGAGTTCTGTAGGCTGTCTAAAAATCACAATAGATAGCTGATCCCCATCAAACACCGATGATGGAAGTTACAATCTGACGACTTCCAGAAGGCTACAATTTGAAGACTTTCACGTAGATCGCTGAAGGTTACAATCTGACGACCTTCATGACAACCGATGAGAGCTCTAGTTTAACAGCCTTCACCATCAACATCGAGAGTTACAATCTGACGACTCTTGCATATCAAAGAGCTAAAGTAAAGATTACAAAATGACGATCTTTGCAATGCTTCGACAGAAAGAGACTATAAATCGACGGTCTCTTCAAACCAAGACGTGGAAGTCCTCCCCGCGTACCAGCATCAAGATGCGCCGCGTTCATAGCCACGAACGCAACTCAAATGCAGCTCCAAAAGTTGCAAACGCAGGTTAAATCGCCACTGGACGCAGCGCTGTCCAACGCAGCTCTATACCGCTGCCCAACGCAGCTCTATACCGCTGCTCAACGCAGCTCCAAGCGCTGCCCAACGCAGCTCTATATCGCTGCCAAACGCAGCTTTCATCCGCTGCAAACGCAGCTTCCAATCACTGCGTTCAAGCTTCCAGACACTGCCAGAATGCAGGATCTGCGTTTGACTCGTTCAAACACGAGTTGAACGGTTTCAAAACCGTTTCCCACGATCTGAGGGGATCACAACTCCACTCAGGAGTGATTTAAGGGGCGGTTACATCCCATTAGCCCCACTTAGGAGCGAATTAAGGAGGTGGTTACACCCCTTAATCCCCTATAAATAACGACAAACTCAACAGAGTTAAAGATCGGATTTTTGATAATCAGATCAGGGCTGGTTTTTGGGGGGTTCGGTTGCAACTTCTTGGCAGCGAAAAGAGGATCCTTCATCCTTCGGTTGGAGCTTTGGAGATCGGCAACAAGATCTTCTTCATCCTTGGCTTATAACCCAACAAGAGCTTCTTCATCCTTGGCTTGAGAACCGATTCTCGGTTCAAATCAACTCTTTTTCAAGAGTTTCCAACTCATTCAGAGTTATCAACTCGTCCAGAGTTTAAAACTTGCCACGCAAGTTCTCCACAACGTCAAATCGTGAGGAGAAGACCACATTCCAGTGAAACAAGACATCGGATCGTCAACGAGAAGCAAACTCGACGCGAGCATTCGAGGGAGGCATCTCATCGCCACCGTGAAGAACCCAGAATTAAACAAAGGGGAGAATCCAGATCATTCTCTTCTCTTTTGTAATCGGAAATCCAATTGTAACTGAGATTAAAGGAATACAAATCAAATTTTCCTTCATTGTCTTTTTACTATAAATTTTCCCACAAACATTGGTCTTGGAGCAAATGGATTGGAGGACTTCGAGAGTGATGCCGAGGATTGTTGCGAGTCACGTGAGAAAGTCGATGCCCTAGGTTTTGAATTTTTTTGGATTTTTGTTTGAGGCCTTAAACCCTAGCTTCAATTTATGATTTTGCTGCTTGGGTACTTGATTTGGAGTTAATGAATAGGGGTTTTATGTTGAAAATCGTTCTTAATATTAATTTAAACTGTTTTTCGTACTAGATCATTGGGTTTCAGCATTTTCTTGCAAAGCTGGTTCTTGATTCAAATTTGAAATCTGAACCTATATTGGGAGCTATTTCAATGACTAATGGTAGAATATAGCGCCGTAAGTAAATATCATGGTGTGGAGCGTGTCCTGTCTACAACTACACCGGTATATACACATGAAATTGTTCTATTTTTAATGCCTGGTTCAAGCTATTTTGATTATTGGTTACTGATTACAAGTGGTAGCTATAGTATGTGGTTGGTGGTTACGAGTATTTCTTATCATTTTTTTGTTTTGAATTGAATTATTCAGGCAGGTGAAGCAAGCATAAAGATTTAGTCGGGCTGCAACTCGAGGTGTAGATGAGGAAGAGCTACTTGCAAACTTGCCAGTAGACTTACAAAGAGAGATACGACGCCATTTCTTTAAATGTCTCAAACAAGTGAGGTTCCAAGATCATATCTCATTCTCTGTTTTTGGTGAAGTGTTTTTTCTTTATAATTTATGCTGAGCAGTCTTTGGTACTTGTAGAATGCTATGCAAATGAGAAGACAATGAATTGAGGTCTCTATTATTTCTTGCAATTAAATGACTATTACTAACCCATGGGCAGCCGTGGATATTTACTGAAATTAAGGAACAACGGCATTGGGACATTATTAGTTCGTGGGAGAGATTTAATATTCTGAAGGATTATGTGAACTGTGGTACGTCTTGCACATTGGGGTTCAGATTCCAAGGGTATGTTTTAGTACTTTCTTTGTATTTGGATTACTCCATATAATCTGGAAAGGGTCTCATCTTATAGTTAACTGGTATATTCATGTGTAGTGCATTATTTCATCAATCTCTATGTTACAATAAAATATCAGACCATGCTCATAGTTTTGTCACATATTTCTAGTGTGTATTATGTCTCTTTATACAAAAAAATTGGAGAAAGGCACCCGATATGTTAGATGAACAACTGAAGAATCAAGAGCACATGCTTCTAAATGATTTTGGTTTCAGTAGTGATTGTGTAAAATGTTTTAGTTACTTCTGCTTTTTCTCATCACAATCACACATTTTTTGTGAATAGGAATGGGGACAATTTGTCATCTAAGATATTAACAGTTAATGCTTCCTACAAACAGTGATTTATTAAGGGTGATAAATGCAAGATGCTAGAAAAATCGAAAGTAAGGACAAGCTAGCATTTGTAACTAACGGTTTTTTGGAATATTAATATAATTTTAGGATACTACTAGGACTACTACTAGCAAAGTATCCAAATGTGCAAGTATCAAATATGCGTTGGATATGAATGTGTCCTCTTGGTTGTGAATTTTACCTCTTGGTTGTGAATTTTACTTAATAAGATAATATTTGCTTAATTGATATATCTTAATTATGTGATTTTTTTTAAATTTTTCGGGTTATCCATGCAAGATTAGGAGAGTGGGGTAGCTCGAGTCTTTTTTTGACGATGATTAGAGATGAAAGAATGTGTCTTTCCCGAACTTTTATTTTAATTTGTTATAGATAGTTTCATGTATTTTTTTGGAACAATTATGATATTAACTCTTGTTATTAGTATTGAATATTTAAGGATGGTGGAATTTTATTTATTGATGTTATTAATGAATGGAATTTTTATTTTCTATTTTATTCATTATTGGGTATTTTTAATATATTTTTGTTGTGAATCTTAGTGTCAGGTTGAGAATAATATGATAGTTGCCTATGAATGGAAAAATTATTATTAATGTATATTAAAAATTTGTAGTCTACAATGACGGTTTTATAAACCGTATTTTGTTCATCAACGAAGGGAAAGCACCATTGTTAATGAGTTACTAATTATTCATTATGAGAACTTTTACGACGGTATCCAACCGTCATTAATTAGTCTTCAACGACGGAAAAATATCCCCGTAACTAATGGTAACGACGGAAAAATATCCCCGTAACTAATGGTAACGACGGGAAAATATCCCCGTAACTAATGGTAACGACGGGAAAATATCCCCGTAACTAATGGTAACGACGGGAAAATATCCCGCTCAAATATATATATATATATATATATATATATATATATATATAATAATAATAATAATAAAATATTAACAAAAGGAGGAGTGCAAAAAATTGGGTACCAATAAAATGTTTCTTAAACTCCAAAGTGATTCTATCTTACTAAGCCCAAGTTGACCGAGTGATTAACCCTGAGGAGTATTCTATACTTAATAGCCTAAGCCCAATTGGGTTGGGATCTATTAGCTCAAAACTCACTACTTGGTCACTTAAAAAGCCCGATAAAGTGGAATGAAATCATCAAGGAACAAATAAATATATGTACATATAAAAAATTTAAAAAAACAAAACAAAAAAAAACCAAAACGAAGATTTTTTTTCTATATTTTTATATTTATATACATTCTTGAAAAATAATTTGATCGGGAGGCTTAAAAAATTATTTGAACAAAAAGTTAACATATTATTTTCAAAACTTTTAATTAAATTTCTTAGTTGGACTTGGTTTTATATAACTATAATAAAAAGATTTTCTAAAAAAAGTACTTTGAAATTATAATAAAAATATTTTTTGAGTAAAAACTAGTTCGGATTACATTGTTTAAAGATATCAAGTGAATTAATTATATATTGACTTCTTCAAATTAGCAAGCTAATCGTATTTTGTGGATAAAATCCCTATAAACCCTCACAAGACGACAACTCATCCACCAATGTAATCTAGGGGTTTAAAGTCTTGTTGTATGTACTAAATACAACCATAATTTTTGTGAAGGCGAGTTAAAATTTTTCTTTCCTTTTTTTATTTTCTTTCTATGCTAGAGGATTAGCAAAAGTTTAGATGTTAGTGTATTTAATCATCACATTTTATTACAATTTTATATCCTCATTATCTATTTTATTTGAATAAATATATCTGCTAATAATATTTTTCTATCTTATTTTATAGGTAATATAGAATTATTGAATAAGAGCTCAAATAAAGATTATTTCGAGTCCAAAAGATCTCTAATAAAGCCCAGAATGCCTAAATCCAGAGTCCACGACTAAGTTTAGAAGTAAAATCTCAACACTCATCACTTTCTTGGTCAGTAATTAGTAATAACTTAGCCTATAATTGAGAATCAAATCAAATCTGAAAAAATAAAATAAAATTCATGCTCAGGATGGTCAACCGCATAGAAAAGGCGATATCTCCCTATCTGAAAAGCAGAATTTAACATATTATATATGAAAAACACCTATCTCAACAAAACGAAACCATTCTAATTGGTAGATTCTAAAAAATTTATCAGCAGTAGTGAGTTATGGTAGAAATTTGAACTTAATTGGTATATATTCAATTATTTGAAGGACAAACAAAATTTTAAGAAGCACAAGAGCATTTAATAGAAGCCAAGGATCTTTAAATGAATTAAATACGAAAGAAATATAACCCACAAAATCCATCTCTCAAATACTGAATAAATGGTGTAGATTATTTTGAGAGATTCCATGGTTATGCAAGTTAGTTGGGGTCTAAACCAAATCCTATAGTTGAGAGAGTTACTTAGGGGCTAAGATCAATCTAAGAGTTATGAGAGATTCTTATTATCTATAAATAGAGGGGGTAGAGTGAAGGTTTGAGAGTGTGAAAAATTTTATAGTAATCTCCATGTGGAGAGGAGAGTTATTCTTAATTGAGAAGACATTTCAAAATTGTAAATTTTATTTGTAATTAATAAAAATAAAATTTTTCACCTCTTAAATTATTTTTTCTTCTTCTTTATTGATGAAGATGAAGATCAAAATTTTCTTTTAAGAGGCCAACCCCTTGCAATGTAAGTTTTTATTTTTTTTATTTTTATATTTCACAAATTCATGTTTAGGATTTTATTTTCTTTTTATGTTAGTAAATTAGATTTATTTTCATGCCTTATAGCTTAGATTTACTTTCATGCTCTTTTATTTTGTTGTTTATTTTTCATGTTATTTTATTATTTTTATGCAATTTTATTTTGTAGTTTAGATTTACTTTTATGCTCTCTTATATTTTATTAGTTCAATTTTCTTTATGCTCATAGTTTAGATTTTAATTTTCTTGCTCTTGTTCTTATTTTTTATTTTTTTATAATTTAGATTTCTTTTCTTGTTTTTTAATCTTTTTATTCACTTTTTTTTTATTTTGTAAATTAGGAACTAGTTATTGTCGGAATTCTAGAATTGTATCAAACTAGTTTATTTTCTTTTATAATTTATGGATTGATCTCTTATGCTTAAAATTATCATGCTTAGGATAATCAACTAGAAAACTAATTGGTAGAAGAAGAATTTCATAATTTATACTTATCTTGAGTGGTTTGATAGGTTATGCTTATGAGTTCTAGAATTAGTATCTAGTTGTTGTTCTTCTCATGAAAATTGATTTTATTTAGATGATACTTTAATAGGTTATGTTTTTTTTAAGTGGTTTGATTGTCAATACTTAAAAAATCTAAAGTAAAATGTGATAAAAAGAGAGAAGTTAATAAATCCTAAATGAGATTAACTAGTGGAATTAATTCTAGATTAATATCTTATCTAGTTGATTTTACTCCATCTTACTTGCTTTGATTTTGCTCTTTTTAATTATTTTCTTCTCTTTTTGATTTTATTCTTTTCTATTTTCTTTATTTCCCCCTTTTTGTTCTCATTTGCCTTTATTGTCACTCTCTTTCTCCCCCTTTTTTAGTTTCTTTTTTATTTGTAAATATTCACACACTCTTTATATCTCTTCATTGTCACTACTAATTGTCCACACACAACTTTAGAATTTTAATTTAGATTTTTTTTCTTACACATCTTCCTCATGGGATCGACATTAGAACTATATTGTAACTTGATTGTACCGTTGCAATCTCGACACTATCTTCACAACACATCATCTACATACCATCTCCACTTATGTATGGAATTTGATTAGGCTTTGTTTCAATTGTGGGACTGAGTTCTTTAAGAAGCTAAATCAAGTTCGAATATGAATGGAGCAAGAAATAACTCAAAAGCACAAAATCAACATTATATGCATTAATGACGAGGGAATGCAAATCAATGAGAATGAGTCGACAAAGAGAAGAACTGATTAAATCATTGATGATGATTTGCGCCGATCGATGAGCCTAGAGTTGAGCTCATCGATGAGTGCCCGCTGCGATTCAGAATCCCAATTTATTTTGGATTCAATTTGAACCGTTCATTGTTGAGGCTATATATACTCTTTCCTCTCATTTTTCATCAGATATCATTGACTTAATTCAGGGGGGGTTGTGAAGAAACCGCGAGAAATTTCAAAGAAGAACAGGTGTTGTGATCCGTAGGAGTCACTTTGGAAGCTACGTGGTCAACCGCGGCGTAAGGCCGGTCGACCACGAACATGCACAGACTATGGGAGGAGTCTGGATTTGGTGCGGTCGACTGCGAGACCCTGTAGGCGAATTTGGGCTCTGTCGTTTGTCACGGTCGACCGTCGCAGTCGACCGCCAGACCCTGTAAGTGATTTCAGGTTCTGTTTGTTGGTCGTGCTCGATTGTGGCGGTCAACCGCGTAACGGGTCAGGCCCAGAATTGTTTTCCTGTTCTTATTGGGTTTTGGTGTTTGTATAAATACCAATACATGTTCTAGGGTTTCTTTGGGTTTGTTTGGAGATTGGTTGGGGATATTTGGAGCACAGAAAAAGGAGAGTTTTTCTGAGCAATTGTTTGAGGGTTTATTTAGAGAGATTAAGAGATTTGTTGGTGAGATTAGTTGATTGCTTTGAACATTTTGTAATCTCAGTTTGTATTCTTCTTCTCTATTAGTGAAAACCTAATCCCCTTCTTACCCCGTTGTAGGCGTCTAAAAATGCCTATAGGTGTCCGCACATAGCTCGAGACGGAGAAAAGATGACGAACATCGTTATCCGAGTCTAAGAGGATTATCCGACGCCGACAAGCGCCTGAAACGAAATAGAGAATCAAGTGGCCTGCTCGCTCAACAGTCAGCTCGCGTGCACCAATCAGCTCGCGTGCGTCAATCAACACGCGCGCGTCAATCAGTTCGTGCGCGTCGGTCAACACGTGCCGCGCTGTTTTGACCCCCTGATGTGTATTTCGACGGTTTTAACGGTTTTCTCGAGATCTTTTCAGTTCCAGAGGTTCCTAACTGACTTGATATCATCCCCAAACGTGGTTAGGCTGTTGTCAACTGAAGATAGAGCCAAATCACTTGTTCTCATCCAAATAACCGCATTCGAGGCCTATAAATATGAACCAAAGGCCTCCATTTTCAAGGGGCGATTGATGATCAAGACGAGGAGGTGCTGTCGGATTGTGGAGTCAAAGGAGCACGAATTTCAGCGAGGGTTATCAGATCTTGGCGAGTTCTTCGGCATAAAGAAGGAGAGTTCGAGAGATCCGACGCCCGTTCCCGTCCGTCCCTTGAGATTAGGCTTGGTCTTAATCTCGAGAAGAGCCCTGATTTCGCTTGGTCGATCTCAGCGCTTCAAATCAAATACTTCCTCGGTGAAGACGAAGCTCTGCCGAATTTTTCATCAACCGGATCCAGATCTAAGGCGGTCCACGGATAAACCCCGGCACATGCAAAGATCCCATGCAAGCAGAAGACCGATAAACGATCTCTGCATTTGTTTGACGAGAATTGTATTTTTCATTTTCATTGTGTAAGAGTCTTATAAAAAGACCATCTTTTTGTTTTCATTGTAACGACCGAAGTTGTAATGAATACCGCAATGAATATAACAATTTTTGACGCAAACACCCGTCGACGTAGGTAATTTGCCGAACCACGTAAAACTATTGTGTATGGATTTATGCCATTGTTTTTGATTTGTTTGGCCTTTATCTCGACGTTTGTTTGATTTGGTTCTCGAAGCACGCCTGTTTGGTTGTCTCGCTTCCGCGCCACGCACAACAATTGGTATCAGAGCTCCAGATTCTAGATCTAGAGTTTTTGTCTTGGTTGGAGAAGTAGATCAATTTGGAAGTTCGGCTAGGGCTTCGTTTGGTGAGAAAGGTAGGATTTTTTTGGTAAAGACTCTATCTTTTTCAGTTTGGATCTATTCTTCATTTGTTCCGCATTGGTTTGTTGGCGTTTGGGCTATTTAGAGGAGTAGATCGCTTTGGAGGCTCTTCGAGGGCTTCGTTTGGAGATAAAGGTGGGATTTTTCCTATTCGTGGATCTTGTTGCCGTCGTGTGGGGTGAGATCGTTTGGAGACTCTTGTTAGGGTTTCAATTGGAGGTAAAATTCTCTCCTTTATCAGTTTGGATTTATTCATCATTTGTTGGTGCTTTGAGATAGTTGGCCGAGATAGAAGGATTTGAGGTTGGGTTATTTGTTTGTTGATACGGTGCATTGGACTATTGAGAAGTGCCTTTGACCTACATATTGAAGTCCTTTGAGCACGTTGGTATGAGCAAGGAGACCGATGTGGAGTTTGGCACTTCTATTTGATGATTGAGGGGTCTTCTATTTGGTGTTCATTCAGGCATTCGGGGGCCTTCCAAGGAGGCATCATTGGAAGGTAAATTGGTATTTTGGTTTTCTATGTTAGGGATTGTACTAGGCATTTGTGGGTTGTAACCAAGTCCCATTGGTTTTGAAGTCCTAGTAGTCAATAACAGTTGAAGATGTGTATTGGCAGAGGGTGAAGGTACTTCAGTCTGATTTTAGCGGGAGGTACAAAAGGGACCTATTTCTACGTTTGTGCCGAGCTTACGGCAATTAGAGACACTTTATTCGTGTGGAAACATTGGGACGAAGAGATGAGATGACAGTTGTGATTGTTTGTTCCTTTCTGGAGGGAGATCGGCGTTGGTTGTCGAACATTGGTTCTAGTTTTGGAGGTTCGACATATTTGGGTCATCTTAGTCATAGGTCGCCGACTGCTGCATTTGGAGATTTTGGATCTGGTGGAGCTGCTTCAGATTTTGGTTCTTAGTCATAGGTCGCCGACTGCTGCATTTGGAGATTTTGGATCTGGTGGAGCTGCTTCAGATTTTGGTTGGCGTCGAATATTTGGTTACCCAGTATTTGGTCACATCGAGGATGTGAGATTTGATCCGATTGCGCGTTTGGGATTCGGAGGCTCATTTGATTATCGTTTGGGAGG
>NC_033800.1:80766446-80768032 GCF_001876935.1 Asparagus officinalis
TCACTTTTGACTCTCAGCAGGTGGAGAGTGTTGATCAGGTCATTTGGATATCGCAGCAGGTGGAGAGTGATGCTACTTTAAGTTGGGTGGAGTTTACTCCACATACTCCAGATTATACTACATCGTTTGGGATTCTAGCTGAGGTGACACAGATTGGAGATCATTTGGTTTTGGATGCAGATGATATTGGTAAAGAGTTATATACTTTTCTATTTGATTGAGGGCCTTTGGAGGCCGTTTGGGTGAACTACGTGAAGGCTTAATTCCTTGGACAAGAGGATACATAGGCAGTTTTTATGATGCAACCGATTTGGTGAGTAGATACCGACGTTTGGGTGAGTATTCGCACTCCCGTTTAGGTCTCGATTTGTTATGGATGGAGTCCGTTATCATGAGTCCGTTGCCATGGTGTACTGGACGCAACAAGTGAGGCATTCGGTTTGGTCGGTGTCGGCTTAGTTTTGGAAGAAACTTCACCGAGGTGGAGAATTGAAGAAACCGCGAGAAATTTCGAAGAAGAACAAGTGTTGGGATTCGTAGGAGTCACTTTGGAAGCTGCGCGATCGACCGCGGTGCAAGGCCGGTCGACCGCGAACGTGCACAGACTCTGGGAGGAGTCTGGATTTGGCGTGGTCGACCACCGCGATCGACTGCGAGACCCTGTAGGCGAATTTAGGCTCTGTCGTTTGTCACGGTCGACCGTCGCGGTCGACCGTCGCGGTCGACCGCCAGACCCTGTAAGTGATTTCAGGTTCTGTTTGTTAGTCACGGTCGACCGTGACGGTCGACCGCGTAACGGGTCAGGCCCAGAATTATTTTCCTGTTCTTATTGGGTTTTGGTGTTTGTATAAATACCAATACACGTTCTAGGGTTTCTTTGGCTTTGTTTGGAGATTTGTTGGGGGATATTTGGAGCACAGAAAAATGAGAGTTTTTCTGAGCAATTGTTTGAGGGTTTATTTGGAGAGATTAAGAGATTTGTTGGTGAGATTAGTTGATTGCTTTGAGCGTTTTGTAATCTCAGTTTGTACTCTTCTTCTCTATTAGTGAAAACCCAATCCCCTTCTTGCCACGTGGACGTAGGCAATTTGCCGAACCACGTAAAACTATTGTGTTTGGATTTGTGCCGTTGTTTTTGATTTGTTTGGCCTTTATCTCGACGTTTGTTTGATTTGGTTCTCAAAGCACGCCCGTTTGGTTGTCTCGCTTCCGCGTCGCGCATAACAGGGGGGTTCATCTTAGGAGAAAAGTTCTTGCTCAGGCTTCTCAATTGCATCCTCGAAGTTGCTCTTCATCACCTAATCGTCAAACATCGAGGAGTGTTGCCATTTGGATTGTAATCAAAATCGTTCTTCTAGAGATTCACTTATATCATCAACGAGAATGGTTTACTAAGTTGAAACATATGTTAAGATCTTTCTTATTTGTGTCTAACAATATTATTATTTTTTGACAAATTTTGAAAAACACCCATATTTAAAATTTAAATAGTAAAAACGGCCGCTTATCAAATTAAATAGCAAAACCGACCCTTTTCAGATGAAAAGGGTCGGTTTTGCTGAGTGGTTGTCACACTGAAATGAACG
>NC_033800.1:80768701-80799944 GCF_001876935.1 Asparagus officinalis
CCCCCATCCTCGATCCGCTTCGCTTCCAAGGGAAAGCCTTTGGCCGCGGGAGTTCTCCTGGACCTCCGGCGCCACCTTCGAAGGCTGCTTCCGCTCCGGCCGCGCGCAGGGCACGTGGAAGAGGAACTTGCAGGACGACCACGGTCACTACATCTGGAGGAATGGGAATCAGTACATTGGGGAGTGGAGTGGTGGGGTTATGTGTGGGAGGGGGTTTTTGATCTGGGCCAATGGGAATCGAATGAGTTCTGGGAGAATGGGGTGCCTAAGGGCAATGGGGGCTTCACTTGGCCTGATGGCAGTTGCTACATCCGCAACTGGAGCGAACGAAGAGGTCTTACGGGGACCTTTTACCCCATGGTGAGCGCGACGAAGAAGTCGTCGTCGGTGGAGAAGCGGTGTGTGAGGGGGCAATGAAATGGACGGGACTGCTAGTCCCGTTCATTTCAATTTGGCAACCACTCAGCAAAATAAAAGGGTCGGTTTTGCTAATTAATTTGATAAGTGGTCGTTTTTACTATTTAAATTTTAAATACGGATGTTTTTCAAAATTTGTCCTATTATTTTTTATCTAAATTCTTATTATTATAATGGTGTGCTTGGTTGTGTGATTATGATGGCGTACGCAAGCAAGTCGGAGTTAGATTGAGGAATTCGTTAGTAGCTAGAGCTAGAGTTGCTCACTGTGAAGAGTCTAGGTTAGACGGCTTATTTGGAAGAAACTATGGTTTCGGTCTTGTAAGCCTACTGAGATGAGTTTGTGATTCATGAGAACTTTCAGACGGCGAGAAAGCCACTTCGATAAGAAGAAAGAGTGGATGTATGATTGTTTATCCAAACCACTATAAAACCTTCTGTATTTTGGTTGTGATTGTTTCTAAGTTTATTGTTTATTTTCGGTGACATTTTTATATCCAACAAGAAAACTTGATCCTCACATTTAACCCTCCAAACAAGGCTGACTATCTTCAACATACAGAATTCAAGATACATGTTTATATTCAACAAGATATTTTAATTTAAAATTGAGTACAAATCCAACGATAGAAAATGTTCAATTAAAACATTAAAAATGGAACAAGTCTACCTCCTGCACTGGAGCAATACGTTAGATTGAATTAAAATTAGAATTATGAGAAGAAAAGGAATGTCCCCAAATCTGCTTAGTTCAGCAATGTATCTTGCTCGAAAGCGACGACGCTAGGATAGAGGCCACGTCAAACGTTTCAATTCCCTTTTTCTTTTCGTATAGAATTATATATCGTTTGGAAAAAGTCAATTATATATTACAGATGCTGCAATTTATTTCCAAACGTCGAACAAATAAAACCAACCTCGTGGACAATGCAGTCATAGAATTCTCTTTTGAGTTTTATCATAAATAGTTAACGCACAGCAGAAGTCAAAAACTTTGGAATCCACCAAGTGTTGTCCCTTGATTCCACAAAAAATAATTTTCAAATCAACAAAGAGAATATGATAACGAGTAATTTTATTGATAAAAAAGTTATGCATATAAGACATATAATTCTCTGCTTAAATAGAAAATAAACAAGTCGATCTCCTACTAGGATCCAAACTTTACCAAAAATAAAAATAACAAAACTCTGCTTAAAATGCTCCCTATAATTGAGAAAACAAATGTTAAATTTGAAATAAAACCGGATTTATTTTTAGGAGTTTTATCATGGAAACTACCTTTAAAATAGGGGGATTCTAAAGAAATCACCTTTGATGTTTAATTTACACATAAACCAAATTTAAAATGTTTTTTATTGTAATTAATCAACCACCTAGATTCACTTTTAAACCAAGTTTTTTTAGTTTTGTTGCCAAAACTCAAGTATCTTAGAGAGATGATCCTTAATGTACATTATGTGGGATTAATTAGTGAAAATTTTGAACTAAAAAGTGGGCCCATGTGGTTGATTGCATCAAAAATGACTTTAAAGGTGGCTTATATATAAATGAACATGGAAGGTGTTTCTATAAAATCACCATATTTTAAAGGTGGTTTCCATGAAAAAAAACTACTTTTTATTAAAACTGACTCCTAAAATATTACCAAAAATAGTAAAAAAACTAATAAAAAATCTGATATCTCTCAATCTGATAAGAATTTTGCAAAACGGACAGTGGTAAACCGAACAACTCTAGGTTTGGTTGACTCTATCTTGAAAAAAATATATGATTTTTATATAGAATTCGTCCACTTCTTGCGTATGGTTGAGGACTAAGGAGATATGACTTGTTCTTCATTTCCCGTCATTTTTCTCTATTGGGCCAGTGTTTCGGCTTCTGACAGTCCAGTTTCTCCATGAGTTCTACATTAATAGCCCACAAAATGCATAGTTCGTGAAAGTCTGAAAGATGATGCTCATATCAGAAACATTCTAAATAACACGACACTATCACTTACACGGGTTTGTATAATCATCCACAGATTTTAATTGGTAGAAAAAGTATAAAGAAAAACTCTATCATCTTTTATCATGTTTTGTAGAAAACAAGTATTATTACTTATTAAAAAAAATCTCTGACGTGTTCTCGTTAAAAAATTTGAAATTGTTCTACTGCAAAATCTGATTATTTTAATGATATTACCGATTTTGATCCGAGGAAATAGAAGAGGACTATATATACAGTCTTACATATACGTAAGCCACTATGTGAGAGAGAAATATTGTCATTATTCGCATCCGCAGCCACATTGTTCCATTAAGAATGCACGCGATATTGCATAGTCAGCATGATAAATTAAACAATACATATCATAGTAGACAAATAAAATTTATCCTGCACAAGTGTAATACGTTACCGCCATTAAAGTATATATACATTTCTTTATCAAATCTCAGACAAAGAAGTCAATCAGAATCAATCCTACACAAAATGGATCGTTTGCACTATAGATAGAAGAGCTAAAGTTTTCAAACTTACCTCAAACTACTCTTGAGTACATTTCCTTCAGAGCCGCCCGCATGCAAGCGGGTGGTTCCCAACCTTCGATGGGTTGGATAGGAGGGCAAAAATGTCATTTCACCTGACCCAACTAAAGGTTGAGAACTATCCACTTGCATGAGGATGGTTTAGAGAGGAATGTATTCAACTACTCTTAAATGGTATATTATCTTATTCTATATATAGTATGTTCTGATTGAAGTTGCACTCTATGAACACGTGGGGTCTTGTGGGGGCCACACCCACACCCACACCCACGTTTATCAATTGTTGGGCACGAAGAGAAGGCCCATCACGCGTGAAACCGTTTCTTCCTCTTATAAATATCAATCGGGTTCCTAGGGTTTCATGTGGGGAACAACGCGGAGAAGAAAAATTTGCGGCTGTTTTTCTTTCGGCTGCAGGGTAAAACAGAGGGTCGGCTGGTTTTCTTGAGGAATTTTCAGGAGGCTAGAAAAGAGATCTTGAGGAAAGAAAAAGAGGGATTTTATAAAAGAGAGGTTAATTTCTTTTGGGTAACAAATCAGATCTATTTTTCTTTGAGACGAGCTTGTGGATTGTACAAGTCGTCGATGTTCTTCTCATAGCGGAATCTCCCCTCAACCCTTCCCGTGGACGTAGGAAAGTTTGCCGAACCACGTAAATCTCGTGTATTTACTGTTTTCTGCGTATTGGCTATTGTTGGCCTTTTTATTTTGATGATGTTTAACAAACAATTTACTTCTAATGTTATTTGTCTAGTGTTTGTGTTTTCGTATTTATTCTAGGCAAACAACGAGTTGGAGGTTGGATGGATTGCGCTTCAACGATCAAATCCAATGGAGGTTGGCGGAATAGTGGTTGAAGCCTATGCAATTCAAGTTCAAGATCCAAGTTCAGCTTCATCCGCATAGTGTAACCAAGTCAAGCCTATTGAAGATCAAGATCATTGCTTGGGTAACTTAGTTTAGGTTTTATATTATGTGTGTTAAGTACCTTAAGCTCAATATCATATACACACACGTATTTGGTTTCTATGTATATATATAGTTTATATATATACAACACAAGTTTTGGTTTTTATGTTTATAAATATGAAATTACATATTTCATATTTATTATTGTGATTTGGTTTAACTACATAGATATGAAACAAATATATTTTCATATACATACTCATATGTTTTATTTTCTATTGTATTTGTAAAAATATTGTATTCTTAGTTTTTGGACTTAACAATAATCATATACATATTTTATTAAGTCTACATAATCATTGTGCAAAGTTTCAAAACATGGTTTAGCCTAAATATCAAAATTCATATGTTTATATTTTCGTGTTTTGGACTATTTTGTAAAATGATGATATTTCTTATTTGGGAAGTCCTTTTTATAAACCAGTTCTTGTAGCATGTTTATTATTATGTCTATAATCATTTCCCAAAGTTTTATATTTTTTGGAATTTATTTAATATTTTTAAACAGTGTTTTAAAATCAGTTTTTCACTTTCAAACTGTCTATTTCATATATCAGTTCACGGTCGACCGCGCTTTTGTTTTTAGCCTGCGGAGCTAACAGAAACTTTCGCGGTCGGCCGCCACCGGCGACCGTCAGCCCGAATTTTCCCACGGTCGACCGCCACGGTCGACCGCCAATTTCTGAGTTTCATCGACCGCGAGATTTTCACGGTCGACCGCCGTTCACTCCAACGGCTATTTTGTACAGAATCTGATTTTCGATTCTATTGGGTTTTTGGTCTTTTTCTTTGGGGTTTTTGCTGTTGTTTCCTCTTCCTATATAAACCCCCAAACCCCTTCTATCTCAGTTCTCAACCTAACCCAAGAAATGTTTTAAACAAGTTTTAAAAGAGTTTAAGTTTGTTTAGTTTGTTTTTGGGTTTTGCTGTTATAAAGAGGAGTTTGCATCATCTGTTGAGGAGTTCATCTTCAATATCTTCTCATCCTCTCTTTGTGTTTATAGAGAAGTTTTCTAACTCTTTTCTCTAACAATATTATTATTGATTTTCATATTCTTATTATTGCTAGTTTGCTATTTGAGTTAGATTTGATTTTACTCATTGTTTACACACACACCCACTTGAGCTTATTGTATTTTCATACATAGTATATTTGGGTTGGTGAGAATTGTAACAATTGAGTGTGAGCTTTTATTGTGTTCTCATCCATATTAGAGAACAATCATTCTTTGTATTGTGCTTAATCGTGAGATCACTTTGTAATACACTTGTACACCGAAAGGAGTGTGTGGTGAGAGTCGGGGATCGTCCCAAGAGGAGTGGCATCGGTTGACGAACCTAGGGAGAGGTTGTAACCGAGTACTTGAGGGAGACACAGCTAGGTCCAACACTTGTGAGGGTGTAGAGTGGGTTTGCAAGAGTGTGAGTTGTAGAGTTTTCGGTTAGCTAGAAAACCGAGTGTGTAGAAGTTCCGGCTTCCAAACCCGATTGTGATAGTGAATTTCTTCCCGGGAGTGGGGAGCAGAAACGTAGGACAGAAGGTCCGAACTCCGTGATCATTTGAGTGTGTTTGAGTTTGTCATTGGCGCTTTTGCTTTTGTATTTATCTTATATCGCCAATTGTGCATTGCTCATTTTATTTCATCCACTATCTTGTTTATGTTTATTTTACCCTTGTGTTAGTTTATATATCCTTGCATATATTTTTATCATATAGGATATATCTCGTTGTTCATTTTGCTTATTCTAGCTCATATATCTTGTTGTATTTTATACTTGTTAGGATAACTTGTTAATTAATTTTAATTAGCATATAATCGGATTAGATTAGCATAAGACCCTAATCACTCCTCTCTAGGGTCTAACAGCTATTGCTTGTAGGTTCCCTTGACATTTCAGTCCTAGAACTGATAAGAGGAAGAGTGCATATTTCACTTTGTTAAAATATTTCACTTTCTATTCTAGTTTCCTTTGAGAAACAAGAATATAGAGGTTGACTTGTGCTTTTGTGACAATAAAAGCCAGAGCTTTTTCTCAGGTGATATCGTTTCCGCGGCGGTGGGCCTGACTTTCTGCGCCCAACAATTGGTATCAGAGCTGTTATTCAGATTGGAAGTAGTGTAGCTTCTGATTTGAGGTGGTGCTCGGTAATTTCCTGAGAGAAGCGGATTCATTAATACAAGCGGAGAATGACGTCAACTAGCAAAATAGTTAAAGTGGGAAAGTACGAGATTGAAAAATTCAATGGGAAGAATGATTTTTCTTATTGGAGGATGCAGGTAAAGAACTCATTGATTTCGCAGAAATTACACAGAGCTTTGGCGGGAAAAGAGAAGAAGCACAAGGATATGTCTGATGAGGATTGGGAGGAGCTGGATCTGAAAGCACGGGCGTCGATTATCCTTTGCCTTGAAAGGGATGTAGCTTTCTTAGTAGATGGAGAGAAAACGGCTGCGAGCGTGTGGTCGAAGTTAGAAAGCACCTTCATGACGAAGAGTCTAACGAATCGGATCTATTTAAAATCCAAATTGTATACTTACAAGATGGAGGAGAGCTCATCAATCCAAGAATACATCAACAAGTTCGATAGGATATTATTGGATTTGAAGGACATCGATGTGACTGTAGAAGATGAGGATCAGACGCTTCTACTACTTCTATCTCTACGGAAGTCTTAAGAGAACCTGGTGCAAACACTGATGCTTGTGGGAGACAATTTGACGATGGATGAGACTAAAACGGCACTTCTAGCGGATGACCTTCGGAAGATTACAACCAGTGATATGACTACTGGTGGTAGCAAAGAACAAGCGCAAGGATTGTTTGCCAGAGGAAGGAGCAATGAGCGAGGAAAAGACAAGGGAGGAAAGTCTAGATCTAAATCGAGACCTCTTGCGGGAAGAGCGTGCTTCAAATGCGGTGAAGTTGGGCATTTTAAGGTCGACTATCCAAACAAGAGAGTAGGTGGGAAGAAGAATAACAACAAGACTAAGAGGAGAGAAGGCAAGGAAGAAGTGAGTTATGCTTCAGAGGAAGGGAGCGATAAAGAATGCTATGTTGTTATGGGTGGCGAAGATATCTCCGGTAAGTGGATACTTGATTCAGGTTACTCTTACCACATGTGTCCAAATAGGAAGTGGTTTACTACCTATAGAAGCATTGATGGTGGAACCGTATTGAGGGAGAATAACCATGCTTGTAAAATGGTGGGGCTCGGTGATATAAAAATCAAGATGTATGATGGAGTGGTCAGAACCCTAACGAACGTGCGGTACGTTCTCGACTTACGGAAGAATCTTATCTCAGTTGGTGCATTAGACTCCGGTGGCTGTAAGATTGTTACAGAGAACGGAGTGAAGAAGGTTGTTCGAGGTTCCCTAACAGTGATGAAAGGTGTTCGTCACGGTAATCTATATACTCTCTCGGATACGACGGTGATAGGAGATATAGCAGTTGGAACTGATGGAAGTGGTGGAGACCCATGTGAGCACACACGGTTATGACATAGGCGGCTTGGGCACATGTCAGAGAAGGGTCTAGTTCTGCTTGGTAAGGAGGGTTTGCTAAAGAATCTGAAGAAATCTTGCATGGACTTTTGCGAGGATTATGTGTATAGAAAGGTGCACAGGGTCCAGTTCTTAAAAAGCAATCACAAGAGTAGAGTTATACTAGATTATGTGCACACGGATGTTTGGGGTCCGGCTCAGACAACTTCCAATGGTGGTTCCAGGTATTTTGTCTCGTTCATAGATAATCATTCGAGGTATGCTTGGATTTATTTTCTTAAGCATAAGAGTGAGGTATCGAGACATTCAAGAAGTGGAAAACAATGGTTGAGAACAGGACAGACAAGAAATTGAAAACACTAAGATCTGACAATGGTACAGAGTATACAGATGGTGCTTTCAAGAAGTTCTGTGATCAGGAGGGCATTGTTCAACACTGGACAGTCAGGTCAACACCACAGTAGAACGGGATCACGGAGAGAGTGAACCGAACATTGCGGGAGAAGGCAATGAGTATGAGATCTTATACTGGATTGGGCAACGAATGGTGGGCAGAAGCAGTGGCTACAGCATGTTACATTATGAATCGTTCTCCACATTCTACACTAGATGATGATACACCCTATAGGGTGTGGTGAGGGGAACATGCAGATTATGAGAGGCTCAGAATTTTGGATGTACCGCCTATTATCACGTCAACGAGGGAAAGCTTGACGCGAGGGTCAAGAAGGCGATATTCTTGGGGTATGCAAAGGGTGTAAAAGGCTACCACCTTTGGTGTACAGAAGATTCGAAGTTCGTGATCAGTAGGGATGTTACCTTTGATGAGAAATCCATGATTTTTAGGGCGCCCAAGAATGATGGTGTTGGGACTGTTGGGACTTCAAAGTCCCAGATTATTAAGATAGAACCTAAGGACCAACCAGGTTCTAGTCATGTTCAAGTGGAAAATCAGGTAGATGATGAGCTTGGAAAAATACATAAGCACTACAACAACAGCAGCTCAAGGATAGCTTGGCTTCCACTAGGCCAAGGCGAGCATACAAGCAGGTACAAAAGCTAGGGGCTGATCAACCCCTAAAGCACTATGGGCAGGTTAATTTGGTTGAGTACGCACTCTCGGTAGAGGAAGATGAGCCGGTCTCCTTCAAGGAAGCTATTCGGGATAGAGATAGCGAGAGTTAGTTGGCTGCGATGGAGGAGGAGATGGAATCTCTCCGGAAGAACCAAACATGGGAGGTGGTCCCATTGTCCGTAGGAAGAAAAGCTATTGGTTGTAAGTGAGTGTATAAGAAAAAGGAAGATCCTTCAGAGCTTGGTGACATAAGGTACAAGGCGAGGCTAGTGGCTAAAGGGTTTGCACAAAGAGAGGGTGTGGATTATAATGAGATATTTTCTCCGTGCACAAAGAGAGGGTGTGGATTATAATGAGATATTTTCTCCGGTGGTGAAACACACTTCTATTCGGGTACTATTGAGTATTGTTGCTCATGGTGATCTTGAGCTGGAACAACTCGATGTTAAAACGGACTTCTTGCACGGAGACTTGGATGAAGAGATTTACATACATCAACCCGATGGCTACAAGTTTGAGGATAAGGAGCATCATGTATGTCGCTTGAGTAAGTTACTCTATAGACTGAAGCAATCTCCTCGGCAGTGGTACAAGCGATTTGACTCCTTCATGCTAAAGCATGGGTTTTCTCGAAGCGATTACGATTGTTGTATTTACATTCGAAAGCTTTGTGGAGGTGATTATATCTATCTCCTTTTGTATGTGGATGACATGCTTATTGCTTCGAAGAGCAGGGTGGAGATAGATGTGACGCCCCTGGGTTCACACAAGGCTGCAGTCCGAGGTAAAACTAGGAATGTCAAACCTGTCATGCACCACACCGTGCAATAACATGTTTCACCATCACAATTACTACCTCTCTAGTGGAATCAACAACAGGTGTAGGTACAAAGCAAGTAAAAGATTTTACAATAAGTACATGATGAAATGATAGATCTCGGATTAATACATCTCATCAATCAAATCAGCTGGAATACATAGTTAATGTCTGAAATGAATAATAACAATCTGGAGATCTCAACATGTCTCACAATACAAAACATCTGATACATGAAACAAGGCACACAACCTTTACAACTCTAGAATATAAATCTCTCAAGTCTAAAAATGTCTCAAGTGGAGTACAAAATGAAATACATCTAATAAGAGGATAAACAGGCGCTAATAAAAAAACCGCCCTCAACCTGCGACTCTCTGGGCTCCGGGCTCGTTACCTGAAAGGGGGAGGGACAACGAGTGTCAAAACGCTAGCGAGCAACATCACAACCAACCCCAAGGGATAGGGCTCGGTGTATATGAAAACTCAGTTAATACATAAAAATATAAAATCATTTATACTAACAATAGTGGGTTTTAGTACTTAGGAAATTACAACACGAGCATAGGTATGTCGAGCGAAATAATCCAAACAAGGAAACCCTCAAGTATATACCGTGTATCTCAAATTGTAAATCCCTAAATACTAAACCCAAGGAACAATAAAGAAAAGAATATAACCTCATCTCTACCGATACAATTTAAACATGTCAAAGCTACACTAAGTGTCATGTCCAGCCTAGGTAGCTATCATGTCCCAGCCTCATATAATATGTCGTGTTCCAAACTCGGTTAAGCAACATACTCAAGGTTTAACAATTATCCAACATAAGACTGAAATGGATTATTGTCCAACACGAGGACTTTAATGGATTATAGTCCAACACGAGGACTTTAATGGATTATAATGGAATACTAATAGTAAAGGTATACATATTATATTCTTGTACATGCCTCGCTGTACAGCTCTAAGCTTGTGTCAGAAAAGTCATCTTACATGTGTAAATGAAATCATAAATACTGCAATTTAATATCCGATAAACAAGGAAACTTCTCATATTCAAAAATGATAAATAGTACCCTCGATTTTATATGAACACTGTATGAAAGTATAAGCACAATAGGTGATCAAGCAAAAACACAAACGAAATAGGAAAAACTTCGATGAGTCGACTCATAATCAGCTATGAGTCGACTCATGACTCATGGGTCGACTCATAAACCGACGAGTCGACTCAGCAGATACTTATGAATAAAAGGAATTGACTTCGTGAGTCGACTCATGACAGTCATGGGTCGACTCAACCTGATGAGTCGACTCATGATGAGTCATGAGTAGACTCACGAGATGAAAACTGGATATTTCACAACTACAACTCGTCATCTCGTTCCATACTTCCACTACACTAATTTACACTTCGCTTGTGTCAGAAAAGTCATCTTACATGTGTAAATGAAATCATAAATACTGCAATTTAATATCCGAAAAATAAGGCAACTTCTCATATTCAAAAATGATAAATAGTACCCTTGATTTTATATGAACACTGTATGAAAGTATAAGCACAGTAGGTGATCAAGCAGAAACACAAACAAAATAGGAAAAACTTCGATGAGTCGACTCATAATCAGCTATGAGTCGACTCATGACTCATGGGTCGACTCATAAACTGACTGGAATTGACTTCGTGAGTTGACTCATGACAGTCATGGGTCGACTCAACCTGATGAGTCGACTCATGATGAGTCATGAGTAGACTCACGAGATGAAAACTGGATATTTCACAACTACAACTCGTCATCTCGTTCCATACTTCCACTACACTAATTTACACTTCCATAACTATCAATTCTAAACTATGAGACAATGAAAGAAATTCACATCTAGCATGAGAAACGAACACTTGCATGTTAGATCTAACATTTAACCCCTAAACATGAAAGAGAGCATTTAAACAAATAAAACTCATATTTTCATTTCCTTAAATAAATTCCCAGATCTGGGTTTTCATCAAAAACTCGTTGGTGGGGATTTTAAAATCAGATCTGGGTTTTCATCAAAAACTCGTTGGTGGGGATTTTAAAATCTGAAACACATGATTTCTAGCATTTGCACTAATAAGAACATTGATTTATACTTGAAAATAAGTCTTAGGCTTAATAAAACTCATAAAAAATGTTTATAAACTGATAAAAACATGGGAGAGAGATTGGGCGAGATGCTACTTACCTCAGATGTGTTGAAGAACGATTCCCCTCGCTGCAAACCACAAGGAGCTGCAGAAATCCCCCGAAAATCTCCCAAAAATGCCCAAAAACAAACTAGGGTTTTGAGGGGGATAGAAGGCTAGGGTTTCTCTGGGGAGAACTGATGAAAAGAGGTGTTTTCGGGTGGAGGAGAATATATATGAACAGTTAAAACCCAACCCGAAACCCAAACAAACCCGATCCACAAAACCCAGAAAACCCTCGATGAGTCGACTCATGACTGTCATGAGTCGACTCATGACTCATGGGTCGACTCATAAGATAATAAGTCGACTCAGCAGAGACTTTTTACAATGGGAGTTGATATCATGAGTCGACTCATGACAGTCATGGGTCGACTCATGAGCTGAAAACTGAGTTTTTTGACTCTGATGCTTATGATTTGCAAATTTGCAAACTCAACCTCATAACTGATGCATATATACATTCTCATAAGCTCAAAATGCTAGATTTCATGCACAACCATGTCATAAAGATATTTATCATAAATAAATATTATTTTTCACTAATAATCACATATATAAATTATCAAAATCTATGAGGTCTTACATTCTTCCCCCCTTAAAAGAATTCCGTCCTCGAAATTCAAAAATCATATCTAACTCATAACGGTACTTGAAAAGCACGACAAGGGTCTAATCCAACCCGCACACATACACATCTCGCAATATTAACCGCTAGATAAGAATATAGTGATATTCATACTTAACAATCTAAAATGGTAATATTCTTACTCAACCCCTAATCTAATGGAACTAGTACGTCGGGCGAAAAATCCAAACAAGGAACCCCCATGTATATACCATGTGTTCCGAAAGATTAGGAATTAAGTGAAAATAGCCTCATTCTAGTGTTAAATATAAGTATCAAGGTACATATATAAATATACAAGTAAGAATTCACATCATAAATACTTTAATTAACTTACCTGCTCAAACAAGTGTGGGTAGTCGCATCGCATGTCTTCTTCGTGCTCCCAAGAAGCTTCCTCAACTCCACTTCGGTTCCATTGAACTTTCACCAATGGAATCCCCTTGTTCCTGAGTCTCTTGTCTTCTCTAGCAAGTATTGACACTGGGATCTCAATAGTAGTCAAATCATTCCTGAGTCTCTTGTCTTCTCTAGCAAGTATTGACACTGGGATCTCAATAGTAGTCAAATCATCCCAAAGCTCAATCTCCGGTGCATCCAACACTCACTGCTGCTCCTCATCATGCAAGTGCTTCCTGAGCATAGAAATATGGAATACATTGTGTATACTAGACATTAAAGCTGGAAGATCTAGTCTGTATGACACAGCTCCAATGCGTTCCAAAATCCAGAATGGTCCAATATATCTCGGTGCAAGCTTCCCTCGCCTCCTGAATCGTTGCACGTCTTTCATAGACGATACCTTCAGCATAACCAAATCTCCAATCTGAAACTCTAGTGGTCTTCGCCTCTTATCTGCATAGCTCTTCTGCCGACTCTGAGCGGTTAGAATCCGCTCCCTGATCAATTCGCCTCTTATCTGCATAGCTCTTCTGCCGACTCTGAGCGGTTAGAATCCGCTCCCTGATCAATGCTACATTCTCAGTAGTCTGCCTCACAAGCTCTGGTCCAAGCATCAAGCTATCCTCCGGCTCTGCCCAACATATCGGTGATCTACAGGGTCTGCCGTACAACGCCTCATACGGAGCCATACCGATCGTCGCTTGATAACTATTGTTATAAGCGAACTCTATCAGTTGAATATGCTCCTCCCAGCTGCCCTGAAAGTTAATGATACAAGCCCGCAACATGTCCTCTAACACCTGGTTCACCCTCTCCATCTGACCATCCGTCTGTGGGTGGAAATACACTGCTATAAGATAGTCTGCTGCCAAACGAGTCCTGGAAACTCCTCCAAAAATGTGAAGTGAATACTAAACCTCGATCCGATACGATCGTGTCCGGAACCCCATGAAGTCGAACTATCTCTCGAACGAAGATCCTCGCATACGCCTCGGCTGTATAAGTAGTCCTCACTGGAATAAAATATGCTGACTTCGTCAACCGGTCCACTATCACCCAAATCAAATCATTCCCCTTCTTTGACTTCGGCAACCCTACAATAAAGTCCATAGAAATGTCCGCCCACTTCCACTCTGGAATAGGCAACGGCTGAAGTGTCCCTACCGGTCTCTGATGCTCTGCCTTTACCTGCTGACAAGTAAAACACTTAGCCACATACTCTAAAATCTCTCTTCGCATGCCACTCCACCAGAAATGTCTCTTCAGGTCCTTGTACATCTTGGTAGTCCCTGGATGTACTGTGTATCGAGTACGGTGCGTCTCATCAAATAAGTCCCTCTTCAGTTCTGCACTGGCTGGCATAACTAATCTACCCTTCATCTGGAGGCCTCCATCTGCTCCAATGGTCCAATCGGTCTTAGGCTCTTTAGAAATCTCCTCCTTACGAATTTGGATCCAAGAGTCTTCCAACTGAGCTCTGACAACTCTGCCACTCTAAGATGGGTGCACCGACACAGCTCCTAAAAATGCACCGGTACCATCAACCTCAGGTCTAAAATCAAACTGGCTAAGGGTGAGAAGGTCTCGATGCAACGAGCATCTCAAAACCGCAACCTGATGTCGACGCTTTCTTTTCAAAGCATCCGCTACGACGTTCGCCTTCCCCAGATGATACTGAATCACGAACTCATAGTCCTTGATAAACTCAATCTATCTCCGCTATCTCTGGTTGAGTTCCTTCTGAGAGAAAAGATATTTCAGACTCTGATGATCTGTGAACAACTCAAACTGCACTCCATACAAATAGTGCCTCCATGACTTCAATGCAAATACCACTGCTACTAACTCCAAGTCATGAGTAGGATAGTTCTGCTCATGCACTCTCAACTGCCATAAGGTGTAAGCTACTACTCTCTGAGCCTGCCTAAGGACGCCTCCTAACCCTGCCAAAGATGCATCTGTGTAGACGACGAATGTCCTGTCGCTGCTCGGAATAGTCAAATCCGGTGTTGTAGTCAACTTAGCCTTTAATGTATCAAAGGTCTCCTGGCACTCTGTGCTCCAAATAAACTGTACACCCTTCTTCATAAGATGTGTAAGGGGCATCGAAATCTTTG
The DNA here is from genome assembly GCF_001876935.1 of Asparagus officinalis. Taxonomy (NCBI): domain Eukaryota; kingdom Viridiplantae; phylum Streptophyta; class Magnoliopsida; order Asparagales; family Asparagaceae; genus Asparagus; species Asparagus officinalis. The sequence continues at coordinate 80,783,394 of NC_033800.1, forward strand.
AGAAGTCCTGGATGAACTTCTTGTAATAACCTGCTAAACCCAAAAAGCTACGAATCTCTGTCACCGTCTTCGGCGGTTTCCAATCAAGCACTGCTGTAACCTCAGCTGGGTCTACTGATATGCCTTCTCTGCTGACGATGTGGCCGAGAAATCTAACCTCTGAAAGCCAAAACTCGCACTTACTGAACTTGGCGTATAACTGGTGCTCCCGTAGGGTCTGCAAAGCTAATCAGAGATGCTGCTCATGATATGCCTCCGATCTTGAATAAATGAGGATGTCATCGATGAAAACAATCACGAACTAATCTAAGAAGGGACGGAAAACCCGGTTCATCAAGTCCATGAATACAGCGGGTGCATTGGTCAGTCCGAATGGCATGACCAAGAACTCAAAAGATCCATATCGCGTGAGGAAAGCGGTCTTGGGGATATCCATCTCCCGAACGCGCAACTGATGATAACCAGAACTCCATCTCCCGAACGCGCAACTGATGATAACCAGAACGAAGATCAATCTTCGAGAAGAACTGTGCTCCCTACAATTGGTCGAACAAGTCATCAATCCTAGGTAGTGGATATCTATTCCGGATAGTGACCTTATTCAACTCCCGATAATCTATACACAATCTCATACTGTCATCCTTCTTCTTCACGAAGAGGACCGGTGCACCCCATGGGGAATGACTCCGACGAATAAATCCTTGAGCTAACAACTCGTCCAACTGGGTCTGAAGCTCCCTCATCTCAGCTGATGCCATGCGATAAGGTGCGCGGGATATCAGGGTTGTGCCCGGCTGCAACTTAATACAAAACTCAACCTCTCTCATAGGAGGTAACCCAGGTATGTCCTGAAAGGCATCCTGATAATCCGAGACAACTCTAGTCTCTAATAAATCAAAACTCCAATCCCATCGCATCACCTCATCGATGAACGCCAGAAACGACTCCACAAAGCGATTGCCCTGAGAAGTGGCCACAATCATCTCGGACCCATCGGACGTTTGCAATCTGACTGTCTTCGCAAAATAGTCAATACTAATATGGTAGGACGACAACCAATCCATACCAAGGATGACATCAAACTCAGACATATGCAAAACTATTAGATCGACTATAAACTCGGACTAGTCTAAACTGATAATACACCTCCTACAAACGCTCTCCAGAAGCGATACCTCTCCTAGAGGGGTGGAAACTGATAAAGGGGTGTCTAACAAATGAGCTATGAGCTGGAGTCTAACCATGAAAGCATACGAAATGAAAGAATGTGAAGCTCCTGAATCGAAAAGAATACGGGCGGGAAAGGAATTCACGAGGAACGTACCCTCCACAACTACACCGCTGGCACCATGATCACGAGGAACCACTGCATATACTCTGTCTAGTGCTGAAGACTGCTCTACCGCTGGTGCTGGAAAATATGGAACAATCTGCCCCTGGGGGGCCTCCTGGACTGATCGAACCTGCCCCTCTGGCCTCTGCGCTGCTGGCGGTGCCTCAAGCCTGACCTGCTGACCCTGATCTCGACCCTGCTATCGCGGCTACTACTGGTTCGGACCCCTGCCCTGCTGAGCTCTTGCTGGTGCACTACGATACTCTGATGCCTTGTGTCCCACCTTGCGACAGTTAAAGCATACCCCCTGAAACTTACGCTGATGATGTGCCCTCTGATCCTGCTGGGGTCCCCTCTTATGAGGGCCCTGCTGCTGCTGCTGATGTCCTGACAAGGGCCTCTTGTTCTTCCCCTTGTCTCCAATCTGTCCTGTCTTAGTCTTTCCCTCCTTGTCCTTCTGAAACATAGCTGTCTCATTCTCCTGTGAGGTGGCGGCCTCAGCTACCTCCCGGACTGAATAGAACTTCCTCGAGACGAGGTATCGGCGAAGATTAGGGCGAAGCCCTGCTAGGAACATCTGAGCCTGACGCTCTCATGTCTGCCATATCCCCGTAAAATACAGCAACTCCATGAACTTGCTCTCAAACTCTGCAACTAACATGTCCCCCTGAGTCAAACGGGACAACTCAAATTCCTTCCCAGTCCGTGTTGCAGAAGAAACATACTGTTCATCAAAGAAGTAAACAAAATCCTCCCAAGTGAGGATCATCCGCTGCTCTAATAGAAACTGGAATCAATACCATCTCCCGGCATCCCCCTTCAGACTATATGATGCCAGTCTTTGCTTCTGAACTGAGTCTACATTGAGTATGTCTAGGACATTACTCACATCCTCCTTCCACTTGTGGGCTACAAGTGGGTCTGAAGAGCCCTGGAACTCCGGTGCTCTCATCTTCTGGTACCTCTCTACCAAGCGGAGCCAAGCCTCCTGCTCCGTGGCTCTATCCGGTACCGCTAGTGGAATAGCTGCAGGTGTTACCTCTGGGTCTCTCTCTCTGATTGGGACGGTTGGTATCCCCTGTGATGGAACTACTGGAGGTGGTGGTGGTGTCAGTGGCGTGATATGACACACCACAAGCTCCTCAATCGCTGCCATCCTAGCTACGATAGGAGCCATAAGATCAATGAGGTATTGGGGAGCCTGCTGCGGCTCAGGTGGTGCCTGCTCCTGCTCGGGTGGAGCCTGCTGTGGCTCAGGTGGAGCCTGCTGGGGCTCTGCCTGAGCGGCTCTGCGAGTACGGGGTCTGCCACATCCTGCCATTTCTCTCTGATCATAAGAAAATAAAAGTTCATGAGTCAAAGTAGACATATATACATACATAATGTATCACAATACGATTTTCACACCATATAGTATTCACACATATACTTTAAACAAATATAGTTGTCATAAAAAAAATTTCTCAAAATTTTGAGATATACGCATATACCATCCTCACTCATACTAGGAAATCCTTAGCGGACTCTATACATGAATCCTAAGAAAGTCTAACCTAGCTCCACGACTCGACACAGGATGATCCTAAGGATACTGGAACTAGAGCTCTGATAGCAACTGTGATGCCCCTGGGTTCACACAAGGCTGCAGTCCAAGGTAAAACCAGGAATGTCAAACCTGCCATGCACCACACCGTGCAATAACATGTTTTACCATCATAATTACTACCTCTCTAGTGGAATCAACAACAGGTGTAGGTACAAAGCAAGTAAAAGATTTTACAATAAGTACATGATAAAATGATAGATCTTGGATTAATACATCTCATCAATTAAATCAGATGAATACATAGTCAATGTCTGAAATGAATAATAACAGTCTGGAGATCTTAACATGTCTCACAATACAAAACATCTGATACATGAAACAAGGCACACAGCCTTTACAACTCTAGAATATAAATCTCTCAAGTCTAAAAATGTCTCAAGTGGAGTACAAAATGAAATACATCTAATAAGAGGATAAACAGGCGCTAATAAAAAAAAATCGCCCTCAACCTGCGACTCTCCGCGCTCCGGGCTTGTTACCTGAAAAGGGGAGGGACAACGAGCATCAAAGCGCTAGCGAGCAACATCACAACCAACCCCAAGGGATAGGGCTCGTTGTATATGAAAATACAGTTAATACATAAAAATATAAAATCATTTATACTAACAATAGTAGGTTTTAGTACTTAGGAAATTATAACACGAGCATAGGTACGTCGAGCGAAATAATCCAAACAAGGAAACCCTCATGTATATACCGTGTATCTCAAATTATAAATCCCTAAATACTAAACCCGAGGTTTAACCCAAGGAACAATAAAGAAAAGAATATAAACTCATCTCTACCGATATAATTTAAACATATCAAAGTTACACTAAGTGTCATATCCAGCCTAGGTAGCTATCATGTCCCAGCCTCATATAATATGTTGTGTTCCAAACTCGGTTAAGCAACATACTCAAGGTTTAGCAATTATCCAACATAAGACTGAAATGGATTATTGTCCAACACGAGGACTTTACTTTAATGGATTATAGTCCAACACGAGGACTGTGTATATGAACCATGGAATACTAATAGTAAAGGTATACATATTCTACTCTTGTACATGCCCCGCTGTACAGCTCTAAGCTTGTGTCAGAAAAGTCATCTTACATGTGTAAATGAAATCATAAATACTGCAATTTAATATCCGAAAAACAAGGCAACTTCTCATATTCAAAAATGATAAATAGTACCCTCGATTTTATATGAACACTGTATGAAAGTACAAGCACAGTAGGTGATCAAGCAGAAACACAAACAAAATAGGAAAAACTTCGATGAGTCGACTCATAATCAGCTATGAGTCGACTCATGACTCATGGGTCGACTCATAAATTGACGAGTCGACTCAGAAGACACTTATGAATAACAGGAATTAACTTCGTGAGTCGACTCATGACAGTCATGGGTCGACTCAACCTGATGAGTCGACTCATGATGAGTCATAACCGAGATGAAAACTGGATATTTCACAACTACAACTCGTCATCTCGTTCCATACTTCCACTACACTAATTTACACTTCCATAACTATCAATTCTAAACTATGAGACATTGAAAGAAATTCACATCTAGCATGAGAAACGAACACTTGCATGTTAGATCTAACATTTAACCCCTAAACATGAAAGAGAGCATTTAAAGAAATAAAATTCATATTTTCATTTCCTTAAATAAATTCCCAGATCTGGGTTTTCATCAAAAACTCGTTGGTGGGGATTTTAAAATCTGAAACACATGATTTCTAGCATTTACACTAATAAGAACATTGATTTATACTTGAAAATAAGTCTTAGGCTTAATAAGACTCATAAAAAACGTTTATAAACTGATAAAAAACATTTATAAACTGATAAAAACATGGGAGAGAGATTGGGCGAGATGCTACTCGCCTCAGATGTGTTGAAGAATGATTCCCCTCGCTGCAAACCACAAGGAGCTGCTGAAATCCCCCGAAAATCTCCCAAAAATGCCCAAAAATGAACTAGGGTTTTGAGGGGGATAGAAGGCTAGGGTTTCTCCGGGGAGAACTGATGAAAAGAGGTGTTTTCGGGTGGAGGAGAATATATATGAACAGTTAAAACCCGACCCAAAACCCAAACAAACCCGATCCACAAAACCCAAAAAACCCTCGATGAGTTGACTCATGACTGTCATGAGTCGACTCATGACTCACGGGTCGACTCATAAGATAATAAGTCGACTCAGCAGAGACTTTTTACAATGGGAGTTGATATCATGAGTCCATGAGCTGAAAACTGAGTTCTTCGACTCTGATGCTTATGATTTGCAAATTTGCAAACTCAACCTCATAACTGATGCATATATACATTCTCATAAGCTCAAAATGCTAGATTTCATGCACAACCATGTCATAAAGATATTTATCATAAATAAATATTATTTTTCACTAATAATCACATATATAAATTATCAAAATCTACAGGGTCTTACAATAGATAGGCTAAAATCTCAACTTGGTAAAGAGTTCAATATGAAGGACATGGACGCTGCTAGAAAAATACTGGGTATGGAGATTAGAAGAGAGCGGTCGAATCGGCGATTGTTCTTGAGTCAGAAGGGCTATATAGAGCGGGTGATCACGAGGTTCAGGATGCAAAGTACTAAGTCGGTGGTGACTCTATTGGCTCCACACTTCAGGCTTTCAGGTAAACAATCTCCCACTACAGCGGAAGATAAGGCACACATGGAGCATGTTCCTTATGCTAGTGTAGTTGGCAGTTTGATGTACGTCATAGTGTGTACACGTCCAGATATTTCATAGGCGGTTAGTGTGGTCAGCAGGTTCATGATGAATCTGGGAAAAGCGCACTGGGAAGTGGTGAAATGGGTCCTGAGGTACTTAAAGGGTACTGTGGATACGGGTCTGTGTTTTGGTGGAGATATATATCAGATTGATGGGTTTGTTGATTCGGATTATACGGGAGATCTAGATAGACGATGATCTACTACTGGTTATGTATTCAGGATACATGGAGCTCCAGTTAGTTAGCGATCGATGTTACAGGCTACAATGGCACTTTCTACTACAGAGGCCAAGTACATGGTCATGGCAGAGGGAGTGAAGGAAGCATTGTGGTTGTGGGGTCTTCTAGAAGAATTGGGGATTGAGCAGGAGAACGTGAACTTGTGGTGCGACAGTCAGAGTGTGATTCACTTGGCAAAGAATCAAGTTCATCATGCTCGTACCAAGCATATCGATGTCATGTATCATTTTGTGCGGGATGCCATAGAGGAAGGCGATATTTCTCTCATGAAGGTGCACACAAATGAAAATCTAGCAGACATGTTGACCAAGGTGGTGACAGGTAGCAAGTTTAAGCATTACCTAGACTTGCTTTATATCAGCCCGTGTTGATCTGCCCAAGAGGGCATGGCCCTTCGGGGCGATGATGGGGTGAGGTGGAGACTTGTATCAATTATGATGGAGAACAAATCCTGAACTACGGTTAGCTTGATCCGGTGAAGGGTACAGCCGCGGTAAAGTGGCACAGCTGGTTTGGCCTGGTTTGGCCGATGGTGATCTCTCTGGTGATGTTCGCGGTGTTCTTCTGGTATTCGTCCAAAATTTAAGGTTTATCAAATGATGTACGAGGTGGAGAATTGTGAACACGTTGGGTCTTGTGGGGGCCACACCCACACCCACGTTTATCAATTGTTAGGCATGAAGAGAAGGCCCATCACGCGTGAAACCGTTTCTTCCTCTTATAAATATCAATCGGGTTCCTAGGGTTTCGTGTGGGGAACAAAACGCAGAGAAGAAAAATATGCGGCTATTTTTCTTTCAGCTACAGGGTAAAACAGAGGGTCGGCTGGTTTTCTTGAGGAATTTTCAGGAGGCTAGAAAAGAGATCTTGAGGAAAGAAAAAGAGGGATTTTATAAAAGAGAGGTTAATTTCTTTTGGGTAACAAATCAGATCTATTTTTCTTTAAGACGAGCTTGTGGATTGTACAAGTCGTCGGTGTTCTTCTCATAGTGGAATCTCCCCTCAACCCCTTCCTTGGACGTAGGCAAGTTTGCCGAACCACGCAAATCTCGTGTATTTACTGTTTTCTGGGTGTTGGCTATTGCTTGTAGGTTCCCTCGATATTTCAGTCCTAGAACTGATGAGAGGAAGAGTGCATATATTACTTTGTTGAAATATTTCACTTTCTATTCTAGTTTCCTTTGAGAAACAAGAATATAGATGTTGATTTGTACTTTTGTGACAATAAAAGTCAAGGTTTTATCTCAGGTGATATCGCTTTTGCGGCGGTGGGCGTGACTCTCTGCGCCCAACACACTCCGAATCTTAGGCTCCTTTCGCCTAGCATTATGGGAGCCAAATTCCTCATCACCCTTGCCAATGCAAAATATTATTATGCCTTCAATAAGATTATTGATAGATATATATGGATTTGGATGCAAAGGGAATGAGTTGATGACTATTTTAGTTACAATCATTTTTTTAGTGAATCTAACACTTATCACATTACCCTTTGTTTTGCACTTATACGTGCTTTTTACACAAGATAGACTAAAATCATAGACTAAATAATAGAAAACTACATGTTAGAATATAAAATTATAACCATCAATTCTCATCACAACTTCAAAGTTTTGGTATAGTTGTAGAGACATTAAAAGGATAGTAGAGAGCTAGGTCCGAATATTGTTGTTCCCAAACTTCTAAAGCATATTACAAAAAAAAAAGATAGCACCCATGAGTCTAGACTTCAATCAATGAAAGAGACATCAACTTGCTGGGGCATGTTAGAATATAAAAAGTACTAAATTTGAGTCCTCTCCACTAAAATTGTTGGGTGTGGATTCCCCTCCTGTGTGGAAAACAATCCACAGATGTTATGCCCCGTGACCTAATCAGATCACAACATGGTCAGCACACACCACTCTGATGATGACTTTGTCAAAATAATGTGTTAAACCTTTAATTATTACTGCTCATTTTTATTTATTTATCAAAATAGTTCAAATTTGAAAAAGATATAATTTTAGAAAAAGGGACAAATATTTAATCGTAGCTAACCCTTCATGTTCTTAACCAATCCCTTGCTCACAATCTAGTTCACATCAACCATTTGAGAAGGGAAACAAAAACAATCTGTCAGAGCAAATTCAGCAAGTATCGTCAAAGAAATAGAAATCCAAATGATCAGACTTGTGAATAATAATTCACAATCAAATAAAGCACATGATTGATAAGCTGAAAGAGATACTAACTAGCAAATAGATAATTCTACACAAACAAATTTGTAGATCTAGAAGATACGATAAATGATAGTAATATGAATAGGATATAGACTACAACATACGTAGTGGTCTGAAAAGAGAATATATCACACCACATGATGTGAATAAATATGCTAAATTGCAAGTGCACAATAAACAAGTTATAGTATTTAAGATATCAATCAATGGAGAAGGAGAGTATTAGAAATATAGATCCAAGTTGGTTCTTGAGATGTGTACGAATAAAGAATGAGAGTGGTGTGTTTAGGTAGAGGGTTTTGTCACAAAAATAAAAGGCTAAAATAAGAGGGAGGAAATAGAAAGAGGATAACAAAAAAAAGGGAAATCAATAAATAAAATTAAATCAAAAGCAAATAAAAAGATAGAGGAAATCAATTGAGAAGACTAGGAATCTAGGATAGAATTCACTAGTTAATTGCAATTTGTATCTAAGAATTACTTTCTTTTTGTTCACATATCACTTAGAATTATTAAGTATAAACTATCAAGTTACTAAAAACAAGTGTAACCTATCAAACCCGATTCAAGCAATATTACTACTCATGAAAAGAATAAAACAACTAGATAGTAACCCTAGATTAAAAAAAGCATAACCTATTAAATCATTCAAGATAAGTATAATATATTAAATTCTTTTTCTACCAATTAGTTCTCTAGTTGATTATCCTAATATGATCATTTTAAGTAAAAAGAGAGCAATTTAAAAGCACCAAGAGAAATTAAAATAGTTTTATCTAATAATCAAAGATTTCCTACAAGAATTAGCTACTCATATTACAAGATAAAAAAATAAAAATAAAATCTATATTGGAAAGTAAATCCAAACTGTAAAGGGAATAAAGAAAGAAAGAAAAACTACCCTACAAAACATAAAAAGAAAGAAAAGTAACTTCAAAATAACAAAAGAGAAATAAAATAATTTACAGAATAAATCATGAAATAAATCTATACTACAAAGCAATAAATTTAATCTACCAAATATAAAATTAGAAATTAAAATTAAAAACATAAAATATGTAAAAATTAAGTAAGAAAATAAAAAAAAAGAAATGAAAACTTACATTGTAAGGGGTTGGCCCACTGAGAAGCAAATCTACATCACTAAAGGAGAAGAAAAAAATACAACAGGAGGGAAAAAACTTATTTATTGTAAATAAAAAATTTATAATTTGAAAGTCTTCTCAATTAAGAGTAACCCTCCTCTACAAAATAGAGTTTACAAAAAAAATGTATATCCTAAACCCCTCACTACTCTATCCTCCCCCCTCCATCGCTTCCCCCATTTATAGCCTACAACTTTTAATCACAATCCTTGGATCAATCTTGGGCTCCAAGAAATCAAAATTAGCCATTATTTGAATCAGTTACAAACTAATTGATTAGCTAATCGATTAGTTTGTAATAGATTTGCAATAAATTTTGTTGACTTTGTTGACTTCGTCTTTTCTAGGCTTTTGGGATTCTTCAACACTTTAGTATTTTCTTGAAAATGTGGGAAATTTGTTCCTTTGAGCTCTTATTCAATAATTTTTTGTTACCTATAAATGAAGATAAAAAATATTATTAGTAAATATATTTATTCAAATAAAATAAATAACAAGGTCATAAAAATATATTAAAATATAATGATCAAATACACCCACACCTAAGCTTTTTATAGTCCTCTGCCAAAGAAAAAAATATGAAAAAGAATAAAAAAAATTCTTTGTATGAATCGCGGTTGTATTTAGCTCATAAAAAAGACTTTAACCCCAAGTTATCCTAGAGGATGTGTTATAGTCTTGTGAATATTTGTAATGAATATACCCATAAATTTTGATCAACTTGTCACTTTGAAGAAGTCAGTATAGAATTAATACACTTGATATCTTTAAAAAAATCTAATTATAGTTGGTTTTAACTTAGGAAAATATTTTATACATAACTCCAAAACAAATTTCTTAGAAAATATTTTTATTGTAGTTATACAATACCAAGTCCAATTTAGAGACTTTATTTTAAAATTCTAAAAATGACATGCTAACTCTTTGGTTCAATCAATTTCTAAGCCTCTTGATCATTATATAGAGCCAATGCTAGGGATCCTCAGCTATATGCCAAGGTAGCCAAGAATGAGGGGCACTACCTTGTAGACGTCTAGGGTTTCAGGTTAGTTTTCAAAATCCCGAACTTCAACAAAAGGTGGAACAATTAGTTCTTCTTCATCTTTGGTGCTGACTGTAAACCCCATAAATTTGAATTAATATGTGATAATTAGAAATAATATGCTATTAATTGAGATAAGTGGATATTTATCATGATAAATATTATTAAATGTTGTATGAGTATGATAACAAGTGTTTTGATTGCAAATAAGTCCATATATGTGAAAGAATCGAGTCGAAAACATGCACAAAGGCAAAACATGCACAACTAAAAAATTACGTGCCGGTCAACCGCCAAACAAGTCGTGGTCGACCGCCTGACAGATTTTAAGTTTCTCCTGTTTTGAGTTGGTTTCGGGTTTTATGAGGCCCATGTGTAAGGACCATGAATTTTGATACTAGTTAAAATAATTTTCTGGTATTTTAAAATATTTAATTATAATTTTTAAAAGAGTATTTATATTTCTCTCAAATTTTTACGATTTTCTATGATTTAAAGTCTAAGTTTTATATTTATTTTAAATAATTTAAATATTTATAAATTTATTTAGGGCAGTAAATATTTTTGGAATTTATCCGTTGAATTATCGATACTGTTACATGTCATTTTGAATAATACGTTGTATTATTTTTAATATTATGTATATTTTCGTATAATACATCATATTATTATTACGTATTATTTTGTATAATTAGTTGTATTAATTCTACTGTTGCATATTATCGGTTGTATTAGTACAACTTGTACGTTTTATCGCGTAGATAATTATCCCATAATTATTTGATTTTAAAAATAAGAAATTATATGTTTTATTAATTATTCTTGTTTAATTGTACAATTTATAGTATTATTTCTTCAGTTTTGTATCAACTGTTGTATTAGCACAACAGGTACGTTTTTATTTGTAGATAATTATCATGTATTTATTTTGATTTTTAAATATCATTAGTTATTTCTTTTTAATTAATTTTGTTTTAACTTAATTAACCGTAAACCCTAATTCTCTCTCTATATATATGCATTTATATTTTCTCTCTCCTTTGTTTTCTTCCCCAAAACACCAAACCCCGCCACGCCCACTCCCTCTCCACCCCACGTCCGCACCCTCTCACGCCCCTCATCGGCCGCCCTCAGTACTCGCCGTCTCTCGACCCTCAGCTCCGCCCCGTTCTCCTCTACATCTCAGCCTCCACGCTCGCGCCGCCCACGACGAGGTTCTGCCCCATCACCACCAAGTCCCCCAGCGCCCCCTCCTCCAGCCAGACAACCCGCCACCTCGTTCGCGCTGGCCTTCACGGCCCTACAGAACCGCCGCTCGACCGCCCTCCTCCTTGCTGTCCGACCGCCACGCAGAGTCGCGCGCCTCTCGCGTGGTTAGCCCCCGTCGACCGCCTAGCCCCTTCCTTCAGATTCCATCAGATCGACGCCGGTATGACTCCGGCACGGTCAATTCAGCCCTCCTACACTCAAAATCCGCGCCGTCGACGTCGAATCATTCGACGTACCTGAGGCAAGATCCCGATACTCTCTTGACTTTTTATTTAATTCTTAGATCCGCTCTGAATTAATTAGTTGCTTGCAAGATCCCTTTTACTGTTGACTCGTATTTCCAATTTTTAGATATATTATGAATTAATGCTTCGATTAGACTGTGATTTGATTATGCTACAGTATGAAGATTTTAATAACTGCGTGGGTTTGTTAATGGTTGATATTAATAATGATATTAGGATAAGTAATTTAAAGGAATAAATTATTTTGTGTAAAAGTGGTTAATTTGAGATGTTTGGAATTATTATGATGAGAAAGAATTTTTTTTGGAAAATAGGTTAGTTTTGAATAGTTATTAATATAGATAATTTAAAATTATTTATTTCAGAAAATGGGTCATTTTGGGTTGTTAAGTTATTTTGGGCAAAAGAATTATGCTTTTGATAATTATGATGATTTAAAAGAATTTATTTAAAAAAATTATTTATTTTGGATAACAAGATATTGATGGAACCAGATTGTATGCATGTTTTACTGATTCACGATTACATTTCATGTTTGTGATTATTTTACTGTATTTGACATGTCTGCTTTTATTGTTCCTGATTGTATTGAGAACCGTTAGTGGTTCATGTCATTAGTTGCCTAGCGTGTCGTGTACAAGACCATGATACTTGTGTATTGTTGACTTAGAAAACAAGAAGAGAGTTGGGATAGGGAAGTCCATGTTCATGTTATCGGATATGTTTGTTGTTTATTTCCAGGCTCGTACCAGTGAAACGTTTCGCGCTGGGGTGGGTCTGAGGAGCGGTGATATTGTGATTATTGATTATTTCCAGGCTCGCACCAGTGAATCGTTTCGCACTGGGGTGGGTCTGAGGAGCAGTGATCGGATGTGTTTATTGTTTATTTCCAGGCTCGCACCAGTGAATCGTTTCGCACTGGGGCGGGTCTGAGGAGCAGTGATCGGATGTGTTTATTATTTATTTCCAGGCTCGCACCAGTGAATCATTTCGCACTGGGGTGGATCTGAGGAGCAGTGATCAGATGTGTTTATTGTTTATTTCCAGGCACGCACTAGTGAATCATTTCACACTGGGGCGGGTCTGAGGTACTAGTGAGATGTGGTTGTTAACTTGATATCCGATAGTGTGAACTTTGACTCTGTGTGAGATGTGAACCTGACCTGTATAGGATGGCTAGTTGCATGACTTGTTTCTTGGCTAAGTATGAGTTCTTGTGAGATATAGGCTAGTTGTGTTTCTTTTCATACATAGATCGAGATTAATATTTAATTATCTACAATTTGAGACATATGGTATATACATGAGGGTTTCCTTGTTTGGATTATTTCGCTCGACGTACTACGTCTCATGTTGTAGATTTTTAGGTATTAATTCCATCTATTGTATGCACCTGTTACTTGGATGATTAGTTTGATCGCTAGCTGCATGACCTCGTTACCTGATCGATTTTGGATGCTTTATGTTATCATGATTTAGTAGTGTTTTTATGTTGATTTGTGGATTTCAGTTGTACGTTCTTTTGTTGTTTCTATTATCGTATCGTTTTTCGCATTGGATTTCCGTTCGTTCTATTTTCCTTGTGGGGTCGGGTCTTGCCGTGATTATCGTATCGTTTTTCGCATTGGATTTCCGTTCGTTCTATTTTCCTTGTGGGGTCGGGTCTTGCCGTGTGCCATACACGCTGACGTACATATGTTTTCTCTGGTGTATTCAGACTTAGAGGAAGAACAGGTTCAGCTAGAAGATCATCAGGAGCCAGAGGATTCTCAGCAGGAGTGCCAAGCGGATAGAGCAGAAGAAGAAGCTAAAGCTTAGTTATTGATCCTCAGTTTTCTTTTGTACTACCTTTTATTTCCATTTGATCAGTGTATTTTTATATTTTCTCCAGTATCTTTTGTACTACCTTTTATTTCCATTTGATCAGTGTATTTTTATATTTTCTCCAGTATTTCATTCAGATAGTTTTTGTATAAGGGCACGTTTGACCTTATATTTTCTCCAGTATTTCATTCAGATAGTTTTTGTATAAGGGCACGTTTGACCTATATTATTATGTCTTGGATGATAATTCATTGTGATATGTATTATTTTATTCTGAGTTTGTTCATTATATTCTTGCTGATTGTGATCGGGGACCTGTGACTTCATATTGTATTTATTTCCACACGGTTAGCATATTGGATTGAGAAGAAAAGAAAAAGAAAAAAAATAATAGTGTATATTTCTTCTCAATCTAATACGTCACGGACTTGTTCACGTTCCGATTCCCGGGTAATTTGGGAAGCGAGGCGTGACACCATGTCCACTTGCATGATATATATACCTCTTGAACACGAATTTTCACATCTTATTTCAGAATTTTAAAACCCTAGCAACCACCAAACCCTCTTTTCCCTAGATCTTTTTTTGTGAGGGTTCAAGAGCTTTTGAAGCGGGATTTCGATTTGGTTTTGACGTATGGCTTAGGAATCTGTCTTGGCTTTGCATCCTTCATGTTTTCAGCAGAGATTCTAGGCGAGTTTCATCTCTTCCAACACTACACCTAGTTTTAAATGTTTTTTAACAAGTTTTGTTTTGGTTTCATGACCCTAATCTACTATTTTGTGTATAAAGAGAATTACTTTCATAGTATATGATGTAAGATTTAATCTTTTGTTTATAAAAGATCACCAACGAATTTCCTGAGAATATTATGGATCTGAAAATGTTTTAAACATGAGTTTAAACTATGATTTAGTGTTTTCATAACATTTTGATGAATGTGAGCATGTTTAGGGTTTAACTAACATATCTAAAATGTTAGATTTTATTTCATATGTTAGATAATCATCAGAGTTATTATTTTAGTATTTAAAATGTTTTATACAAGTTTTACATCAAGTTAATCGAGTTAGAATCACGAAATACAAATGCGAACACAAACTGTAGAAACTGCAGTCACTAGGCTTCCGGTCGCTGGCCGGTCGACCGCGGCCTAAGGGCCGGTCAACCGCCCCGTGTGCCTGACCCAGTGCATATTTTGACTCAAATTGTTGTTTATCCAGGGATTTTTCTCGATTGACTTGCATTGTTCTAGGATGTTTATTATCTGTTTAACACCTGAAATATTTGTGAACATGAGATATAGATCCACACATTGAGGTACGTGCACGAACACTTGAATTATGCTCCTAGTTGAGTTTATATGCATAATTAAGATGCACAACATATATCTAAATTCATAAATGTTGGTATAAACACGATCATCATAATTCATCAGTTGTGGATCTACGTTTAGATGTTTCCCTACAATGAGACACGGTTATCACCGGGGAGGAGTATTGGATGTTTCCCGTAATAAGACTGCGACTGTACCAATACTAGAAGATGATCAGGGTTTTTTCAGATTGGGCTGATATGCCTATACCCTATTGTATGATCATCTAGATGCATCATTCAGAATAGGGAGATATACCTATTGCCGTAGAATGATTGAGTAAGGATGTTAAATCCACATGATATTGTGAGAACCTTACAAGAGTATCGTTAATTAATATATATATTGCCGCAAAATGATTGAGAAAGGATGTTAAATCCACATGCTATTGTGAGAACCTTACAAGAGTATCGTTAATTTATTGTAGTTTGCTTCCATGTTAGATTACCCGAAAGTAGGGTACACATCAGATACTTGGCATACATGGTATGGACTATGGTAATATTTATGCTGGATGATATTTCCTATGGTTGCTGCCAACTAGCCGAGGGTAGTTTGAGACTATGACATTGGCTCTGTATGGTTGAGGTTTGGAGTTGTGGTATTTTTCCTTTTAAGTACTTTTTTCATTCAAAGGTTTGGGATTGGTATTTAACGATTCACAATTTGAAACATGGTATATACATGAGGGTTTCCTTGTTTGGATTATTTCACTCGACGTACTAATTCTCGTGTTATGGATTTATAAATACCAGTTTCCATTTAGAGTTATATAAATGATTTTATATCTATATGTACTAATAGTATTTTCTTAAATACTCTTACCCCTTCCTCCTGGGGGCGGTGGAGATGATCTCGCTAGTGCTTTGACGCTCGTTGTTTTCCCTCTTTTCAGGCAACGAGTCAGGCGCACGGAGAGTCGCAGGTTGATGAGGTTGCATCTTAGCTTCCATCTAGTATATTATATTTATAGTTATTTTTCAGAGCTCCACAGTAGATGTTTATTTTTAGACATTAGAGTTTGTGTTTTTATTTTGTAGAGGCTGAGTGCCTTAGTGAGAGTTTATTTGACCATTGTATTGAGATTTATTTCAGATTCAGAGTTATTTTACTCTTTTTTAGTTGGGCCCTGATGAGGGTTATTTATACACTTCTTTTGTGCATATTCTGTTCATTGTACTATTTCACTATTCTTTACCTATTTTGTACCTACACCTATTTGTTGATTCCTCTAGAGAGATAGTAACTGTGATGGTAAAACATGTTGTTACACGGTATTGGTGCATGGTAGGTTTGATATTCTTAGATTCACCTTAGACTGCAGCCTTGTGTGAACCTAAGGACGTCATAGTTGGTATCAGAGCTCTAGTTCCAATATCCTTAGGATCATCCATGTGTCATATTATGGAGCTAGGATAGAGTTTTCTAGGAATCATGTATAAAGTCCGCTAAGAATTCCTAGTATGAGTGAGGACGTTATATATATATATATATATA
>NC_033800.1:80801056-80829671 GCF_001876935.1 Asparagus officinalis
ACGCGAAAGTTATGAAAATTTTTTTATGATGACTATTTGTTTTGAAGTATAAAGCATGTAGTGAATGATAAGTGATATCATTTTCCTATTGGTATACGTTATGTTATTTATGCCTGAGATCCTATTTACTTTTTTTAACAATCCCTACTTCTAAACTTATAGATGACGGGAAGAGTACGTGGTCGTAGAGGTACACGTGCTCAGGGAGCTGGGCAGGCTAATGTAGAGCCCGAGTCGCAGCAAGCTCTGCAATATTTAGTGGATCTCATAGCACATTCGGTAGCGCGACTAGCAGTGATTAAGGAGCAGCTGGCAAATCAGGCTCAATGGGAAACACCCATTTAGGAGGAGATATAGGAGGAGACACCGATAGATACCCCACCATCACCAGTTGATGATAGAGCTACTGAGTAGGAGGCTTGGCTTCGTCTGGTAAAGAGATACTAGAAGATGAAGGCACCAGAATTTTATGGCTCGTCAGATTCTATTATTGCACATAAGAGGAAGGAAGGTGTGAGTAACATCTTGGATATGCTTAATGTGAACACTCTGCAGAAGCAGAGGCTAGCAGCTTTTAACCTCATGGGCGATGCCGGAGGATGGGATCGACTTTGTTTCACTCCACTCTGCAGAAGCAGAGGCTAGCAGCTTTTAACCTCATGGGCGATGCCGGAGGATGGTATCGACTTTGTTTCACTCCGGAGCAGAGGATGACGGTTTCATGTGAGACTTTTGTTTACTTCTTTGATGAGTAGTATGTGTCGGCTACAGCAAAAGCTGGGAAGGAGTTGGAGCTAGCCCGGTTAGAGCAGGGGGATATGTCCGTGATGGATTTTGAGTATAAGTTTATGACATTACTTAGATTCACGGGCATGTGGCACACTGAGGAGCGGCAGGCTCAGATGTTTTTGGTGGGGCTTCGCCCGAGTTTATGTCGTTATCTTGTGTCGAGGAGATTTCATTCAGTGCGGTAGGTGGCCGATGCCACCATATTTTAGGAGACAGAGATGACCATGTTTCAGAAGGGGACCAAGAGGACCCTAGCAGCAGGGTAAGAGTCCACATCAGCAGAGTCACCATAAGAAGGGACCTCAGCGGGATCATAGGGCGCAACAGCAACCCAAGTTTTAGGGGACTTGTTTCAACTGCAATAAGTTTGGATACAAAGCAACAAAATGCTGTAGCACACCAGTAGTAGGCAAGCAGGGTAATAATCAGAACCAGCAGCAACAGCAGAACCGTACTTAGGGCTGAGGACAAGACCAATAGTTGAGGATTGAGGCACCATCAGTAGTTTCGAGCATCGAGGGGCAGGTGCGAGCCATTCAGGAGATCCAACAGGGACATATAGTCCCATACATTCCAGGCGATGCAGTGCAACAGTCTTCAGCTATCAGTAGAGTATATGCATTTTTTCCTCACGACCATGGTGCGAGCGGGGCCATAGTAGAAGGTACATTCCTTGTGAACTCCTTTCTAGCTCGTATTATTTTGATTCTGGTGCTTTGCATTCTTTCATCTCCTATAATTTTATGATTAGACTTCAGCTTGTAGCACAACCTTTAGACATTTCATTATCTGTATCTACTCCTTTGGGAGAGGTGTCCCTCTTAGAGAGTATTTGTAGGAGATGTATCATCAGCTTAGATGATTCCGAGTTTGTAGTTGATTTGATCGTGTTGAGTAAGTCTGAGTTCGATGTTATCCTTGGTATGGATTGGTTATCTCCTACTATATGAGTATCGACTCTTTTGCAAAGACAGTCAGCTTGTGAGCTTTTGATGGATCTGAGTTGGTGGTAGCGACCTCATGAGGTAACCGGTTTGCAGAGTCATTTCTGGTATATGTCAAGGAGGTGATGTTGCGGGAACAAGGTGCCGATTTGAGTGAGATACGAGTAGTCTTAGAGTATCAGGATGTCTTCCAAGACATACCAGGTTTACCTCCCGTAAGAGAGGTCGAGTTTTGCATAGAGTTGCAGCCAGGCACCGTGCCGATTTCCCGAGCACCTTATCATATGTCGCCTAATGAGATGAGGGAGCTCCAGTTCCAGTTAGATGAGTTGTTATCTCAGAGTTTCATTCGTCAGAGTCATTCTCCATGGGGAGCGTTGGTCCTTTTCATGAAGAAGAAGGACAGTAGCATGTGATTATGCATAGATTATCATAAGTTGAACAAAGTCACCATCCGGAGCATGTATCCACTACCAAGGATCGATGACTCGTTCGACCAGTTGTAAGGAGAGCAGTGTTTCTCGAAGATTGATCTTCGTTCCGATTATCATCAGTTATGGGTCCGTGAGATGGATATTCCCAAGACCACTTTTCTGACTCGATATGGGACTTTCGAGTTTCTTGTCATGATATTTGGGCTGATCAATGCACCCATGGTATTCATGGATTTGATAAATCAGATTTTTTTGTCCATACTTGGACTAGTTCACGATCGTGTTCATCGATGACATTCTTATTTACTCGAGATTAGAGGCAGAGCATGAGCAACACCTATGGTTGATATTACAAACTTTGTGTAAGTACCAGCTATATGCCAAGTTCAGCAAATACGAGTTTTGGCTATTAGAGGTTAGATTTTTGGGCCATATTGTTAGCCGGGAGGGCATTACAGTAGATCCGGCTAAGGTGGAGACTGTTCTTAATTAGGAGCCACCGAAGACCGTTACCAAAATTCGTAGCTTCTTAGGTCTGGTAGGCTATTACAAGAAGTTTATTCAAGACTTCTTAAAGATTGCGATGCCACTTACACGCCTTATGAAGAAGAGTGTACAGTTTGTTTAGTGCACAAAGTGCCAGGAGGTCTTTGAGACTTTGAAGGATAAATTGATTTCAGCCGGTGTTGATTCTTCCGAGTAGTGATAAGATTTTTGTTGTCTACACTGATGTGTTGTTATCGGGTCTTGAAGGTGTTTTGATGTAGACCCAAAGAGTTGTAGCCTATATTTTGAGGTAGTTAAGGACTCATAAGCAAAATTACCCCACACATGACTTGGAGCTAGCAGCAGTGGTCTTTACACTAAAGACGTGGAGGCATTATTTGTATGGAGTGCAGTTCGAGTTGTTCACAGATCATCAGAGTTTAAAATACCTCTTCTCACAGAAGAAACTCAACCAGAGACAGCGGCGATGGGTTGAGTTTATCAAAGATTATGAGTTTACACTTCATTACCATCCAGGAAATGTGAATGTAGTAGCGGACGCATTGAGTAGGAAGCATCGTTGCGGGCTTGTAACTTTGAGGTGTTCCTTACATCGAGATCTTTACACCCTCAGTAAGTTTGAGTTTAGGCAAGAGATTGGCGGGAGAAACGCATTTTTGGGAGTTATGTCAGTACAGCCATTTTGGAGTGATGGAGTGGCCAGAGCTCAGCTAGAGGATTGTTAGATTCAAACACAAAAGGGGGAGATTTCCAAAGAGCCCAAGGCTGATTGGACTATTGGAACAGATGGAGGCCTTTGGATGAGGTGCCGGTTTGTTATGCTGAACAATTCATAATTGAAGAAGGAATTATTTGAGGAACATCGTACCAGGTATATAGTGCATCCAGGCATAACGAAAATGTACAAGGATCTGAAGAGACACTTTTGGTAGAGCGGAATGTGTAGAGAGATTGTAGAATATGTAGCTAAGTGATTTACCTGTCAGCAAGTGAAGGCAGAACATCAGAGACCTGTAGGAATCCTATAGCTTTTACCTATTCCTGAGTGGAAGTGGGTAGATATTTCTATGGATTTTATTATAGGGTTGCAAAGATCAAAGAAGGGGAACGATTCCATTTGGGTGATAGTAGAATGATTGATGAAGTCGGCTCATTTGATACATGTGAAGATGACTTATACGACAGAGATCTATACGAGGATCTTTATTCGAGATATAGTTCGATTGCACAGAGTTCCGGAGATGATTGTGTCGGATCGAGGTTCAGTTTTTACATCCTATTTCTAGAGGAGTTTTCAGAATTCGTTAGGCAGCCAGTTGTCATTCAGTAGCATTTTCCACCCATAGAAGGATGGCCAGTTGTTATTCTATTAGTGAAAGTTCAGTAAAACTGACAAGGAGCCGAAGAAGCCTCTTGGGAGCACGAGGAGGATGTACGTCGTGCCTACCCACACCTGTTTGAGTAGGTAAGATGTTGATGTTTGAGTATGCTTATACGCATTTATGTTTATGTTATATTGTTCAACCATATTTATATTTAACGCTAGCATGGGGTACTAACACTTAGCTCCTAATCACTCGGAACATAAGATATATTTACGGGGGGTTCCTTGTTTGGATTTTTTACCCGACATACTAGTTCCGTCTAATTAGGGGTTAAGTGGAAGTGCACACATTTTAGATTGTTAAGTTTAAATATTTGCTTATGATTCATATTTGGGAATTAATAGTATGAGATGTGTACGGGAGGGTTTTCTTGTCTGGATTATCCCCTCTTAGTGCTTTTCTTGTATTATTTATCTTTAAGATTTTCCTTGTCTAATTATCCCCTCTTAGTGCTTTTCTTGTATTATTTATCTTTAAGATACGATTGAGGAATTTCGAGAATGAAACTCTTTTAGGGGGGTGAATGTAAAACCTCGTAAATTTAAATCAATATGTGATAATTTGAAATAATAAATTATTAATTAAAATAAGTGGATATTTATCGTGATAAATATCATTAAATGGTGTATGAGTATGCTAGCAAGTGTTTTGAGTGCAAACAAGTCCGTATATATGAAAGAATCAAGTCAAAAATATGCACAAAGGCAAAACCTGCATAACTGGAAAATTGCGTGTCGGTCGACTGTCGAACAAGTCATGGAAGACTGCCTAACAGGTTTCCTATTTTTCCTGTTTTGAGTTGGTTTCAGGTTTTATGAGGCCCAAGTCCACTTGCATGATATATATACCTCTTGAACACGAATTTTCACATCTTATTTTAAAGGTTTAAAACCCTAGCAGCCACCAAACCATCTTTTAAACCCTAGATCTTTTTTTGTGAGTTTCCAAGAGCTTTTGAAGCGGGTTTTCGATTTGGTTTTGACGTGTGGCTTAGGAATCTGTCTTGGCTTTGAATTCTTCACATTTTCAGCAGAGATTCCAGGCGAGTTTCATCTCTTCCAACCCTACATCAAGTTTTAAATGGTTTTTACCAAGTTTTGTTTTGGTTTCATGAGCCTAATCCAATATTTTGTGTATGAAGAGAATTTCTTTCATAGTATATGATATAAGGTTTAATCTTTTGTTTATAAAAGATCACCAACGTATTTCATGAGAATATTATGGATCTGAAAACGTTTTAAACATGAGTTTAAACTATGCTTTGGTGTTTTTATAACGTTTTGATGAATGTGAGCATGTTTAGGGTTTAATTAACATATCTAAAATGTTAGATTTTATTTCATGTGGTAGATAATCATCAGATCTGTTATTTTAGTATTTAAAATGTTTTATACATGTTTACATCAAGTTAATCAAGTTAGAATCAAGAAACATACACGTGAACACCAAATGCAGAAACTGCAGTCACTAGGCTTTTGGCCTCGACAGCGACCTAAGGGCCGGTCGACCGCCCCGTGTGCATGACCCTGTGCATGTTTTGACTCAAATTGTTGTTTTTCCAGGGATTTTTCTCGATTGACTTGCATTGTTCTAGGATGTTTATGATCTGTTTAACACCTAAAATATTTGTGAACATGAGATATAGATCCGCACTTCGAGATTCATGCACGAACACTTGAATTATGTTCCTAGTTGAGTTTATATGCATAATTGAGATGCACAACATATATCTAAATTCATAGATGTTGGTATAACACATGATCATGCATAATTCATCATTCGTGGATGTACGGTGTGGATGTTTCTTAGCAATGAGACCCTACCTGTACCACATTAGGAGTATTGGATGTTTTCTCGTAATGAAACTGCGGCTGTACTAATACTCAAAAATGACCGGGGTTTTTTCGGATTAGGCTGATATGCCTATACTTCGTTGTACGATCATCTGGATGCATCATTCGGAATAGGGAGATATACCTATTTTTGTAGAATGATTGAGTAAGGATGTTGAGTCCACATGATATTGTGAGAACCTTACAAGAGTATCGTTAATTGATATATATATATATATATATATATATATATATATATATAATATATATATATATATATATATAGTATATATATATATATATAAATATAATATATATAACATATATATAATATATATATATATACATCATAGATATATATATATATATACCGACTATATAATATATATATATACATATACTATACTATATGTATATATACATAATATATATATACTGTAATATACATATAATATGCTATATATCTATATACACTATACTATATATATATATATAATATATATACTATATATAATATATATATATAATATATCATATATATATATATATATATATTATATTATATATATATATACCATATATATATCTATATATTATATATATATTATATATGTAATATATACTACATTCATAGGTATTTGGGATTAGCATTTAGCGATTCACAATTTGAGACATGATATATATATGAGAGTTTCCTTATTTGGATTATTTCGCTCGACGTACTAATTCTTTTGTTATGGGTTTCTATATACTAGTTTCCATTGAGAGTTATATGAAATGATTTTATATCTATATGTACTAACAGTGTTTTTTTATATACTCCTACCTCTTCCCCCTGGGGGCGGTGGAGATGATCTCGCTAGCGCTTTGACGCTCGTTGTTTCCCCTTTTTTTAGGCGGCGAGTCAGGCACACGGAGAGTTGCAGATTGATGGGGTTGCATCTTAGCTTTCTTATAGTATATTATATTTATAGTTATTTTTCAGAGCTCCATAGTAGATGTTTATTTTCAGACATTAGAGTTTGTGTTTTTATTTTGTAGAGACTAGTGCCTTAGTGAGACTTCATTTGACCTTTGTATTGAGATTTATTTCAGGTTCAGAGTTATTTTACTCTTTTTTAGTTGGGCCCTGATGAGGGTTATTTATACACTTCTTCTATGTATATTCTGTTTATTATACTATTTCACTATTCTTTACATGCTTTGTACCTATACCTGTTTATTGACTCCTCTAGAGAGATAGTAACTATGATGGTGAAACATGTTGTTGTACGGTGTTGGTGCATGACAGTTTTGACATTCTTGAATTCACCTTGGACTGCAGCCTTGTGTGAACCTAGTAGCATCACACTAACCCTCTTCTGGCTTGCTACACTTGGTTAGAGATATAAAATATGCTCTAAAGGCTAGTCTACTTTTGGAGTTTGAGAGGCACTAGTTGGATAAAATACGGGCATACACAGAGTCTCACCATAATGAGAATCTCTTCAACAACTCAGTGCTGCGAGTTGTTAGCATCTCTCACAATCCTTTCTATGAGGAAGACAAGGCTTGGGTAGCTCTTCTAACGCTACAGAAAGAGGGAGCTGAGGTCTCCCAAGGTGAGCCCAGAAGTGCCTTTGAGCAGACTTGGCCCTAGAGGAGGCTGGACAAATAAAGGCCAATGTAGCTAAGATATCAGCTAAAGAGGAGAAGAAGAGGAGAAGGAAGCTGAAGGTGAGGGATCAAGGACTATCAGGTAGTGTCGAGCCCTTGAAAAAGAAGGTAAGTGTCAAAGCGGAGGCAAGCACACTCCTTCCTAAACAAGCAGGGATGTGATGATTCAGTGGTCACGTGAGGCCCTGCCCTAACAAGCAAGTGAAGTCTCAGCCGGGCTAGTTAGTGAGGTTTCTAATCTTTTGACCTAGGGGACTTCCTAGGTCGCCTCATCCGACATCATTGTTTTGGATGATGAGTGCTTAGTGCGGGATACCGGGGTAATAATCTTCTTGTGGCCGAGCCTAAAGACGCTATAGCACGACTGAGGAGGAGGCAACATCAACTATGCTTACCTAGTCAACTCGTTGACCTGGAAAGGAATTAACTAACGTGCACCCCGCCTAGATTTGAATGGTGAAGAAGAAGAAGAGTGGAAGCAAGAGGATCCTGAATAATGAGCTGAGAGATTCTATATTCATCTTCTCCTTCTCGTCTGGATATAGAGATCCCTCCTCGTCTAGATCTGGAGCTATTTTGGATGAAATAGTAAATTCTTTTGATTCCTCAAATGGAAAGCACATGGCCGAAGGGGGCAAGGAAGAAGATGCTGATGGAGGAAATTCTTGCAAGATTGGAGCCATTAACAGATCCACCAATGCCTCAATCTAAATAAGGTCTTCGTGTTACTCGTCAGCTAAGTAATTACCCTCACTCTATCCTTTGGGCTGATGATGTAGAAGAAAATGTTGAATTTGATCTGGTTGAAAATGCTTATCTGAATGCTGGTAATGTAGTGACCAGCACTCCTAATGGTGCTTAGAATTTGATCTTGAGTGATGATTCTGAGATTCAAAATTTAGATAAAGAAAAGTCAAACGAAGATGTTCATGATGAAGATATGAATCTGGATAATAATGAACTAGGTGTAAGAAAATCTTTTGTTAGCTTATTTGCTATTAATAGAAAAACTAGAAATGGTCTATCATTGGATTTCATTCCATCTTCCCAAACTAATATTGCTGCTTTTAATGAAGAGAAATGTAGGGAAGGTGCAATTTTTTGGAAATTTGCTTTGGTAGGGCATGTAATTGGGTTAAATGTTAAGTACAGATCCATGGAGTCTTATGTTACTAAACTTTGGGGTAGAATCCCTATCCCGAAAGTCTCCTTAATTAAATAGGGGGTTTTTCTATTTGATTTTTAATCTGAGAGACAAACGATGGAGGCTCTTGAAGCTGACCCTTGGTTCTTTGGTTCTAGGCCATTTGTCCTTAAGCCATGGACTATAGACACTGACATTGAAAGAATTCAGGATCAAACCTATCCTATTTGGGTTTAGTTTCCTAACCTACGTCTGAATCTGTGGAGTCCAATTAGTATTAGCAAGGTTACAAGTTTAATTGGATGTCCAATTACTACTGATAAATTTACGGCTACAAGACAAAGACTGAGTTATGCCAGAGTGTTGTTGGAAGTGAAGCTGCATTTAATTGAACCATTACTTGATCATGTTGTTATTAAAGGTCCAGACGACAAGTGTTGTAATAAAAAAGTCTTATATAAATTTAAACCAAGGTGGTGTTCTTGGTGTAAAATTGTTGGGCATGAGACTCAAAAATGTAAAAAACATGCTGCAAAGAAGGTGTGGATACCTGTCAATAAGAAACCTGTTATTGATGCGCAAGCTACTATTGCTAGAACAAAAGAGGCTATTGATAATGGTTTTAATTTAGTGCAAACTGAACATATTCAGCTAGTGGCTGATGATAATGGAGCCAATACTGGATTATCTGGGCTAGATGTTCAAAATGCACAGGTTCCTGGAAAACATGCACAGACAGGTATGCATGCACAATAAGGAGAAAATGAGAAGGAATTTTACACTGGGCAGCCTGGGGGTCTTGAGGCACATAATTCTGGTAAGAGTATGCATGAAAGACTAAGAAAATCTGGTGATTATCAGTTAACTCCTACCATTAACTCCTCTGGGTTTTCTAGTGTCATTAGAGGTAATGTTGCCAGAAGAGCTACTATAAATGTTTCTGGTCCTCAAATACAAACATCACACTATTCTATCCTGGATCATGAGATATTTGACTTAGACCCCTGTTGTATTGATAGGGGTGGAACATCTCAATAATGTATCTTGCTATATGGAATATTAGAGAATTCAATAAATCCTCTAAGCATGTGATTGTTAAGCAGATTGTCCAAGATTACAAGCTTTCATTTTTAGCTCTTTTAGGAACAAAAGTGGCTGAAGGAAAATGCAGATGATTGCCAACAAAATTGCAAGAAACTGGAAATGGATCTCAAATGTACATATTGCAAATGATGCTAGAATATGGATTCTATGGGATGAAGATATTCCCTCGGTTCAGAGTATTGAAATATCTGAGCAATATATGACTTGTGCTATGGAATCTAAGGATGGGAGATTATCACGTTTTGTCATAGTAGTTTATGCCCTTAATCAAATAGAAGGAAGGAAAATTCTTTGGGAGGAACTTCTGACATTTAAAAGAAGGGTTAACTATCCCTGGCTGGTAGGAGGGGATTTCAATGCTATAGCTAATAGTGAGGAGAAATTAGGAGGAGCACAAGTATTAGGCTCTGAAACTGAAGACTTTCAAAATTTTATATTCTCTTGTCAATTATTGCATATCAAAGCTATTGGTTGCTATTTCACCTAGTGTAATAAACAGGAGGCAGATACAAGAGTATGGAGAAAAATAGACAGGATATTAGTAAATGAGGACTGGATTCACTAATATACAACTAGTCAGGTTAAATTTCTAATGCTTCTTTGTTCTGATCATTCCCCAGGCCTGCTTACTGTTGGAGAGGAAAATTTTGAAGGCAAGAAGCCTTTCAAATTATTTAGCATGTGGACTAAGCGTCCTGATTTCTTAAATGTAGTCAGCTCTATTTTGAATCAGGATATTTGTGGATACAACATGTACAGGTTATTCTCCAAACTTAAAAAGCTCAAGCCTATTCTCAAAGTTTTAAACAAGAAGCATTTTATGCATATCAGTGAGCAAGTGTCAAGGGCAAAATCAGAGATTCATGACATTCAAATGCAGCTGAGTTCTGATCTGTTTAATCTAGAATTAATATCAAAAGAAAAGGAGTGTATCAAGAAGTATACCAAGCTGTTAGAATGTGAAAATTCCTTTTATAGGCAAAAAGCTAATATCAATTGGGGGTTGCAAGGGGATAAATGTACTCAATTTTTCAATTCTGTTATGAAAGCCAAGAGGCATCATAACAGAATCTTATCAATTTATTCAGATAATGGTTCTAGAATCACTAAGATGCCTGAAATCATTTCAGAATTCATTGGCTATTTCAAGAAGCTACTTGGGACTGGAAAATCCACTGTTATTCCTAATCTAGATGTGATCTCAAATGGTCCTGTTCTAACTTCTACTCAGTGTACTAAACTGAGTGCCCCTGTTACTAGAGAGGAGATCAGACTAGCATTATTCTTAATGTCATATACTAAAGCTCCTGGACCTAATGGTTTTAATGCCTCTTTCTTTAAGGCTGCATGGAATATTATTAGTGAAGTTCTTTTTCTTGCTATTGAGGAATTCTTCTCATAAGGTAAACTTCTTGGTACCTTCAACACTACATCAATTACATTGGTGCCAAAAAATCTCAATCCCAATTCTACATCAAATTTTAGGCCAATCTCCTGCTGCAATGTTGTTTATAAAATCATCACTAAAATAATTGCTACCAGAGTTCAAAAAAATATGGGGTACTTGATAAATGAAGCTTAGTGTGCTTTTGTCAAGAGAAGGCTTATCTCAAGTAATTTTTTATTAGCTCATGAGCTTATTAAACATTATGGTACATAGAAGACACAATTCTCCTAGAGCTATTCTAAATGTTGACTTGAGAAAAGCTTTTGATACTATAAGTTGGAACTTCATGAGATCAATGTTAGTTGGACTGGGATTTCCTAATATTGTGATTTGCTTGATTATGGAATGCATTACTACCCCAAAGTTCTCTTTATCTCTTAATGGAGCATTACATGGTTATTTTCATGGTGTTAGGGAATTAAGACAAGGTGATCCCTTATCCCATACCTATTTGTCCTTGGTATGGAATATCTGTCAAGGAAGTTATATTCTCTAAAGGATGACATGATGTATAAGTTCCAACCAAAAAGTTTCAGATTGAAGATTACTCATTTGATCTTTGCGGATGACTTGCTTTTGTTTAGCAAAGCTGATATGAATTCTATTGCTAGATTATATTTTTGTTTTCAAGAGTTTTGTTAGGTTGCTGGTTTGGAAGCCAATACTAGTAAATGTTCAGTGTATTTGAGTGGAATTGATGACAACCTAAAAATTCAGATTTGTAGCTATTTGGGCTTCTCTGAGGGGATATTATCATTGCGATACTTAGGGTCTACCACTGAATTCTAAGAGGCTTACTTATCTTGATTGTTCTTCTCTGATTGGTAAGATATCAGATAAATTCCAATCTTGGCAACATAAGAGAAAACTATCCTATACGGGGAGGCTTCAGCTTATCAAGTCTATAATTCTGGGAGTTCAAACCTTTTGGATCAGCAATTATGTCCTGCCATTCAAAGTTTTAGAGAAAATTAACAGGCTTTGCTCAGAGTTTCCTTGGGGGCATAAAATTTATCTGATTTCCTGGAATGCTATCTGTCAAGGTAAGGAACAAGGAGGATTGGGTATGTTCTCAGCAAAGGCATGGAATTTTGTAGCTGCAACAAAACTCTTATGGATGATTCACCTAAAAAAAAGATTTGTTATGGATCAAGTGGATACATGAAAATTACTTACAAACTTCAAATGTCTGTCAAGTTCAAAGAAAAGTGAATGATTCATGGATGTGGAAACAACTTCTCAAAGTTAGAAATCTGGTACTTGCAAATTTGGTAATGTGGATAACCTGCACAGAATCATGGATGGCTATTGCACAAAGGGTAAGGTTCAGTTATCTTCTGTGTACAAGGCTCTAATTCAACCTGCTCCTTCAGTGGCTTGGTCTGACACAGTCTGGAAAGGGTTTTATTACCCTAAACACTCTTTGTTCTATGGTTAGTATGTCACTCCAGACTTCTCACCTTGGACAAGCTATGTTGTATGGGTATTTTGGAGGCAAATCAAAATCAATGTGTACTTTGTTCTAGGTGCCAACCTAAAACCACTAGGCATCTCTTCTTTGAGTGTTAGTTTACTACTAAAATTTGGAATAAAGTGATGAAATGGATGGGCTATTCTTGGAGATCATGTGATTGGAATCGAATTATAAATTGGTATTCTTTAAGCTTAAAGGGAAGAGGGTCCTTGAAGATGCTGAAGAGGATGGCCCTCTCGGTAGCAGTTTATTTGATTTAGCAGAAGAGAAATTTGAGAATATTTCAAGGAAAAGCTCGAAAGCTAAGCACGTTACTTCGAGCAATTAAAGTCTCCATCTATTCCAAGATTTTGAATGAAACTATACATGCTCATATGAAAGATACAATTGAGAAAATGTAAAATTTTTCTTTTACTTTGATTACCAAGTCATTCTGGTATCTGATGTACTACACAATTCACAATAGGTAAATGAATGAAAGTTTTCATTGACCAAAAAAAGAAGAAGGGATTAGCTGCTAAAAAGGTCCATATTGCCTAAGAGGTGACTACCGAGGGCTTTGCTTATGAAGCAGGTCAGAAGGCTAGTTTCGAGTGGCCCTTTGTAAAACCCTATAATTTTGAAAATATTATAGAAATAAATGATTTTTGTAGAGCGTCAGAATGCCCGACGTGTATATTTGTAAAAAAAAATCAAAGCGATGCTAGTATCCATCTGAGGAGTAATAATATTTGAGTAGGCTAATCTCTTCTTGACCAAGCCATATCACTAATATCAAGAAGAGTAGAGCAATCTCTAAATATTTATTCCTTAGATACATATTCGGATCACTTTGATTGTAAAACAAATTATGAGGTGCATGCTTCCAGAAATTTATTTCTTTCTGTTAATTACTCTTATTAAAAAATCCCTGATTAATAGAAAGCAAAGAATTAAATAGACATCAGAAATCAAATGCAAGAAAGTATTGATTTTTTATTATCTCTCTAACATATTATAAAATTAAAGAGAAAGAAGATGAGATCTTGGGTCTCCAGACAATATTCTGGAGGCCTCCCCCCTTTCAATATGAAAAATACAGAGGACCTTCTCGTTGCTGTTTCAAATTCTAAGTCTCTCTTTATTTTCTATCTCTCCGCCTTTTCTCTATCTTTTTGTCATTCTTTTTTGTATCTTCCCTGTTTTCTGACTAAAGAAATGTCTTTTTATAGAGGAAGGCCAAGGGAAGTTATCACCATGTGTTGAAAAAGGATTGGTGGGGGAGTTATGATAACTTCTTTATCAAGATTATTGCATTCGTTTATCATAATAAAAAATTTCTTTACTTTTCATTTCTCATGTGTCTATCTTCCTATCTTTCATATTTCTAAAATAAGTGTAATGGAGAGCCCATATCCCTTCAAGTTGAAATAAGGTTCATATGAGGGTCGAGTTAGATTTTATAGCTAAGGCTTATGATCACATGAGAACTTCTGAAATTGACATGTATCCAAGTTTGAGAATTTGATCAATATGAAGTGGTGAGACATGTGTTCTTTTGTGTTAGATTAGTAAAGGGTTCACATACTCTCAAATTTATATGAGGTGCTCTCATTCTCAACTTGATTTTCATTTATATAAGGTACTATCCCTCACATTAATTTTTGATTTATATGAGGTACTATCCCTCACGTTAAGTTTTATTGATAAAGTTGTTGAACTCATCAAATTTGACAACTATAAGGGAAAGGCGTGCCTCTCTGAATAAATTAATATGAGGGGCTTACCTTCCTTGGTTTAGACTTATATGAAGTATTATCCCTCACATTAGTTTAATTTTTTTTACATGAGGTACTATCATTCTCACAATAAGTTTTATTTATAGGGATTGTAGATACATAATTTATTTTTGTGTGTCTACAAATTCCACCCCCCCCCCTAGCTTACGTGCTCGGTTTTTTTAACCTAGTGCGTGAGACCACGTTTTTTACTATTGTGCTATGAAAATTTTCTTCTTCTTCCTTTTTTTATTAAAAGGCTTAGGATTAGCTTACTTAATTCAAATATGAGGAGTCCTTATCTAATTAAACTTACTAAATTAGTAGAAGATAGAATCTAATTTAAAAGGGATATCAAAAAATTTTAAGATAGAATCCCAACAGAATTTGAAAAGAAAATCTAATCCTATTCCAATTAAACTTCACATAGCTATATATATTTACACCCCTGTAATTGGTGTCATGTTAAACCAAAGGAAGTATGTAGATAAATAATTCTTTTCTTTTCTTTTCATTTTTTAAAAAGAAAAAGAAGCGTAATTATTTATAAACAAAGAATAGTAATTAGATTTTACCAGATTCTAACTTCTTTTGTTCCCTTTCCTTCTCTCTTTTTTCTCTCTCCCCTCGGTTTGCAGCCTTTGGAATTTGGCATAGAACTCTGCTTCCTCTCTCCAAAGCCAACAACAACATTCTCATCTCTTTAATCGAGGTATTTTTTCTTTCTTTTATTTCTATGCGGCCTGCATTCTTCAAATCTCGAGTTCCGATGGGCTTTCAAGAGGATTCTTTGTTGTTTCTTACTTAAAGTTTGGATATTTGAGGGCTAATTGATTAAGTTACTCCAATTCCTCACTTAAAGATTAGATTAGATTTTTCTGCATGCATTTTTTTCAATCGGTGGATTAGTGTCTTTTAGTTTTGTTATTCGCCTTATGGTTTTGATCTCGGCTTCTTTTATTGCAATTTGGATCTCCTATCTTTTTATGGTGGAATCCTGTTGTAATATCTTGAAATCTCTAGATTTCATTTAGCTTCGCTTTTAGGTAGGTTGAATTTCTTCATTAGTTGCATCTGTTGGATATCATGTCTCCAATATATAGTTTTGATGATAACAATTTATATACTATGTGTATTATATATGCACTAACATATCAATGCAGATATCAGTATCAAATATGCTCAAATTATGTGAACAAAGCGCAGGATGAGTTTAAGGCAATATGAGTAAAGAAGAAGATATGTGTAAATTTCAAAATATAATTTTTACATTTTCTTTGTTTGGATCTTATGTACAAGCCTTGATCACTCATAACACATACACACACATAGTATTAGAACACACTATACATACTTAGTGTGTGGTTAACTATACAAATCCCCTATGTTAGCCATTAGAGTTTATAGATAAAGAATGAGTCTTAACATACTTCATATATTTCATATTTACCCTTAGTAGTCGACCAATAACAATAGTAGTCGACTACTCAAGCCTTGGTAAAAATTCCGGATTCTGTGATTTTATAGTGTAGTCGACTAATACACATTATAGTCGACTAATTAAGCCTTAGACAAAATTCCAGAATCTGTGATTTTACAGTGTAGTCGACTAATACACATTGTAGTCGACTAATTAAGCCTTAGACAGAATTCTAGATTTTGTGATTATATAGTGTAGTCGACTAATACACATTGTAGTTGACTATTAAAGACTTACACAGAATTCTAGAATCTGTGAAATTACAGTGTAGTTGACCATTGATAAAAGTAGTCGACTACTAATCATTTTTTTGACTTCACAGTCTGTTAGATTTAATGTAGTCAACTACTAATTCTTATAGCCGACCAAATACAGTTTTCCAGTTTTTCAGAATTTGAATTAGTGACTATTTTATAGCCATATTTGGACGTTAATTGAGTTAAATTTATGTCTTTGCAAGGCTATAAATAGGTATTAAAGTTCAAAATTTGCCACCAATGTTCATACCCATAATATTCAATTTTTATGCAAATTCACTCTCTTGTTTTCAGAATTTCAATCTAAGTTTCCTTAAAAGAGAGTTTCTAAAATAGCCATTGATTTTCATTAAAAGAGAGTTTCTAAAATAGCCATAAACTGGAGTTCTTAACAAATCTCAAATACAACAAGTCTGAGTAAAGGAAATAAGGCACACAGCCTTTACAACATCTAGAATAAAGTCCTCAAATGTCTAAACAAAGTCTACAGTGGAGCTCCATAAATAAAATATAACTAAATAGACGACTGAAGCTAAAGTGCGTCACCATCAACCTGCGACTCTCCGGGCTTCTGGCTCGTTACCTGAAAGGGGGAGGGACAACGAGCGTCAAAGCGCTAGCGAGCAACATCACAACCAACCCCAAGGGAGAGGGCTCGTTGTATAAAAAATACAGTTAATACATAATAATATAAAATCATTTGTCCTAACAACAATGGGTTTTGGTATTTAGGAAATTACAACACGAGAGTAGGTACATCGAGCGAAATAATCCAAACAAGGAAACCCTCATGTATATACCTTGTGTCTCAAATTGTAAATCCCTAAATACTAAACCTGAGGTCTAATACAAGAAACAATAAATAAAACAAATACAAACCCGTCTCTGCCGATAAATGAAATCATGACAAGGCCACCATAAGTGTCATGTCAAACTCACATGAGTGTCATGTCCGAAAACGATTAAGTGTCCAAAACATAGACTATATAAATAAAACATCCAACACATAGACTGCATGAAGTGAAACGTCCAACTCATGGACTGCAAGTAATGAGTGTCCAACACATGGACTGAATATAACCAATGTCCAATGCATGGACTAAATCTAACCAATGTCCAACGCATGGACTAAATATAATCAATGTCCAACGCATGGACTAAATATAATCAATGTCCAACACATGGACTAAATATAATCAATGTCCAACGCATGGACCGGATGGTAATGCATATCCAACACGAGGATTAAATAGCAATGTGTGTCCAACACGAGGACTAAGTAAAGTGAATGTCCAACACGAGGACTATTAGTAATGCATGTCCAACACGACAGAATCCCAGTCTGGGTTTCTGTCAGCTTCGAAACTCATATAAACTTGATAAATTCTTTGCTAAAGTAAATCTAACCATTCTAATATATCATGCAATATAAAACAGAGAATTTAAACCTTTTAAATTTCATCATCAAGATCCCATATATATGAATATGAATTAAAAGTTTCTAAAAACAGTAAAAACAGGATTTAACCTTTGCTAAAACATTTTCAGATCTAGATCTAAATAATACAAATTCGTTGGTGAGCCTTTAAAGTCTGAAATATATGATTCTCTCATCTTATGCCATAAAGATCTACTTTATCTACATGAAAATATGATTTTGGCCCAATAAAACCGAATTTAAAACCCAAATAAAACATGAAACATAAAAAGGGAGAAGTTGGGCGAGATGTTACTCGCCTCTGAGCTCCTATTCTGTAGGAGAACAATCCCCTTTGTTGAAACACCGAGAAAATCCGCTGAAAATCCTTCGAAGCTCCTCCCAAATCACCAAAAATGCAAACTAGGGTTTGAGGAAGGGAGAGGAGGGGGCTGAGGCTATTAGGGTTCAATAGAGGGTTCTGAGGGCTTCAAAACGAGTATAAATACCTAGGGTAACAATGGGGTTTGGAAAAAAAAAAACCCGACCCGAACCAAAACTGACAGAACCAGGCTCGCTGCGCGGTCGACCGCAGCGACCACGGCGGTCGACTGCGCAGGTTTCTGGGTCATTCCCAGATTAGGGTTTGGTGAAAAGGCTGTAACTTTCTCATATGATCTCGGAATGAGGTGATCTAAGATTCGTTGGAAAGCTCTTGAAGAGACCTACAACTTTGATCTTATACAATTTTCCAGATTCTAAATAAATCAGTATGAAAAACATAAAAAACTCTCAACTGGTCAAAATTTTCAGATTCTCACTATATGCCTTTGTGCATGTTTTGTGTATTTACACTCGTATATTCACAAATATACATTGAATTGATCTCAAATCAATTCCTATCATACTCAAACATCAAAATACATTATTTTCACCATATAACATATTTAATTATTTATCACACTATATTCAAATTTTCAGGGTTTTACACTTCAAACTTTGATGGTCTGTGAAAAGGTCGAACTGAACTCCATATAAATAGTGTCTCCACGCCTTCAGCGCGAATACAACGGTTGCTAACTCTAAATCATGAGTGGGGTAGTTCTGCTCATAAACTCTCAACTACCGTGAGATGTATGCTACTACCCTCTGAGACTGCATCAAAACACCTCCCAAACCTGCTAACGACACGTCCATGTACATAACAAATGTCCTATCACTGCTTGGAATAGTGAGAACTGACACCGTAGTCAACTTAGTCTTCAAGGTATCAAAGGCCTTATGGCACTCCACGCTCCAAGTAAAATGTACACCTTTCTTTGTGAGGCATGTAAGTGGCATCACAATCTTCGAGAAGTCCTGAATGAACTTCCTGTAATATCCGACCAATCCCAAAAAGCTACGATTCTCAGTTACCGTCGTGGGCGGTTCCCAATCAAGCGCTGCTGAAACCTTAGCTGGTTCTACCGCTATGCCTTCTCTGCTGACAATATGGTCAAGAAACCTGACCTCAGAAATCCAAAACTCACACTTGCTGAACTTAGCATATAGCTGATATTTATGCAAGGTCTGCAAAGCCAAATGTAGATGCTGCTCATGCTTCGACTCCGATCTCAAATAGATAAGAATATCATCAATAAACATAATCACGAACTGGTCCAAAAATGGACGAAAGACCCGGTTAATCAAATCCATGAATACCGTGGGTGCATTGGTCAACCCAAATGGCATAACCAAAAACTCAAAGGACCCATATCGAGTCAGAAAGGCGGTCTTGGGAATATCCATCTCCCAGACCCACAACTGATGATAACCAGAACGAAGATCAATCTTTGAGAAATACTACGCTCCCTGTAGCTGATCGAACAAGTCATCAATCTGAGGCAAAGGATATCTATTCTGGATAGTGACCTTGTTCAACTCACGGTAGTCGATACACAATCGCATACTACTATCCTTCTTCTTCACGAAGAGGACCGGTGCTCCCTACGGAGAATGACTCCGATGATAAAGCCCTAAGCTAACAACTCATCTAACTAGGTCTATAGCTCCCTCATCTCAGCAGGTACCATGCGATAGGGTGCTCGGGATATCGGGGCTATGCCCGGCTATAACTCAATACAGAACTCAACCTCTCTCATAGGAGGTAACTCAGGTATGTCCTGAAAGTCATCCTGAAAATCTAAGACAACTCTAGTCTCGCATATATCCACACTCTGATCCCGAAGCATTACCTCCTCGATGTACGCCAATAATAACTCCGCAAACTGGTTCCCTTGAGAGGTTGCCACAACTAACTCGGACCCATCGGACGCTCGCAACTTGATTGTTTTTGCAAAACAATCGATACTGACGTAGTAGGAAGATAGCCAATCTATACTAAGAATAACATCAAACTCTGACATGCTCAACACTATCGGGTCGACAACAAACCCAGACTCGTCTAAACTGATGATACACCTCCTACAAATGCTCTCCAAGAGCGACATCTCACCTAGAGGGGTGGAAACTGATAAAGGAATATCTAGAGGCTGAGCTACGAGCCGAAGTCTACTCATAAAAGCATAAGATATGAAAGAGTGAGAAGCTCCCAAATCAAAAAGAATACGGGCTGGAAAGGAGTTTACGGAGAACATACCCTCCACTACGGCCCCGCTCACCCCATGATCACGAGGGACTACTGCATAGACTCTACCGGTGGCCTGAACCTGCTCCACGGCTGGAGGTGGAGCATATGGAACTACCTGTCCTTGAGGGATCTCCTGAACTGCACGAACCTACCCCTCAATCTTCGGTACCACTGGCGGTGCCTCTAGTCTCGCCTACTGGCCCTGACCTTGGCCCTAAAATCTGTTCTGCTGCTGATTCTGCCCTCTCCCTTGCTGGGCTCCTGCTAGCGCACTGAGCCATTCTGATGCTCTATGCCCAATCTTACGATAGTTATAACATGCAACCTGAAACTTACGCTGCTGAGGCGCTCTCTGATCATGCTAAGGTTCTCTCCTATGAGGGCCTAACTGCTACTGCTGCTGGGGTCCTAAGAAAGGCCTCTTATTCTTGCCCTTTTCCTTGCTGTTTCCCTCCTTGTCCTTCTGGAACATGGCTGACTCATTCTCCTGAGAGATGGCAGCATCCGCTACCTCTCGAACTGAATAAAACCTCCTAGAAACGAGGTATCGATGAAGGCCGGGGCGAAGTCCTGCTAGAAACATCTGGGCCTGATGCTCTCCGGTCTGCCACATGCCCGTGAAATGAAGTAGACTCATAAATCTGCTCTCAAAATCCGCTACTGACATGTCTCCTTGAGTCAATCTGGATAACTCAAGCTCTTTCCCGACCCGTGCCGCGAAAAAGATAAACTGCTCATCAAAAAAATAAGTGAAGTCCTCCCAGATGAGTGTCATCCTCTGATCTGGAGTGAACTACAACCGATACCATCTCTCTGCATCTCTCTTGAGACTATAAGATGTCAGCCTATGCTTCTGAACCGATGTCACATTCAGTATCTCAAGAATGTTTCTCACATCCTCCTTCCACTTATGCGCTGCCAGTGAATCTGATGATCCCTGAAACTCTGGTGCTCTCATCTTCTGGTATCTCTCCACCAGATGGAGCCAAGTCTCCTACTCTGCCGCTCTACTCGTAACTGCATGCGGGGTAGGTGCTGGCGTGTTCCCCTGAAAACCCTCCGCAACTGGAAAAGCTGGTACAACTGGTGGTGGAACTACTGGTGGTGGTAGTAGGGTGATGTGACTCATCACAAGCTCCTCAAGAGCTGCCATCCTAGTGGCTATAGGAGCCATCAGATCTATCAAGTATTGGGGAGCCTGCTACGGCTCGGATGGAGCCTGCTGTGGCTCTAGTGGAGC
The DNA here is from genome assembly GCF_001876935.1 of Asparagus officinalis. NCBI lineage: Eukaryota > Viridiplantae > Streptophyta > Magnoliopsida > Asparagales > Asparagaceae > Asparagus > Asparagus officinalis. The sequence continues at coordinate 80,822,553 of NC_033800.1, forward strand.
CTGCTATGGCTCTACCTGACTAGCTCTCCGAGTACTAGGTCTACCGCGTCCTGCCATCTGAGCACATAAAAGAAGGTTTATGAGTCCTCATACAAAACACATATGGATCTCATATAAATAGAGAGTTCATATCATATATCATTCACGCAAATACTTTTAATATCACAAAAAAAAATATTCATAATTTTTTAATACGTGTATATAACATCCTCACTCGTACTAGAAATTTATAGCGGACTCTATACATGAATCTTAAGAAATTCTATTCTAACTCCACGACTCGACACAGGATGATCCTAAGGATACTAAAACTAGAGCTCTGATACTAACTGTGATGCCCCTGGTTTCAACAAGGCTCCAGTCCAAGGTGAAACCAAGAATGTCAAACCTGTCATGCTCTACACTATATAATAACATATTTCACCATCACAATTACTATCTATCTAGTGGAATCAATAACAGATGTAGGTACAAAACAGACAAGAGAGAATATACAAAAGAAATACTAAACAAATAGATATTCTGAAGAAAAATCATCACCACTGATAAAATGGATAAATCTCTGAGAACAAAATATCTGAACTGATACAATTGTCTCACAATAAGAATTCAAATGAAATGACATTAAGGCACTCTACCTTTACAAAGCTAGAAATAACATCTCAATGTTCATAAACAAAATCATCGTGGAGCCCTAACAATAAACTGCTGATAAAATATCTATAAATATTAACTAGAGAAAATCCATCAAGCTACGGCTCTCCGTGCACCTGGCCCGTTACCTGAAAGTAGGGGAAACAACGAGCATCAAAGCTCTATAGCGAGTAACATCTCAACTAACCCCAAGGGGAAGGGATGGTTAGATAAAAAGAATAATTGATAATACATATAGATAGTCAAAAACATCTGATCTGAAATAAAATGGAAGTTTGATATTTAGGAATTTACAACATGTGCGTGGATATCTCAACCATTCCATAAGCTCATATTGTAAATAGCTAACTATCAAATCCAACTACAACTTGGAGCAATACCTCCATCTCAAACTATATCAAAAATGTCCTGTCAGATTTCAGAATACTTATTCAACTCATGAACTTCATCTACTATATGTTAGATCTGACAAAATCCACTAAATGTCCAACACATGGACTGCATGTAACAAATGTCCAACACATGGAGTGAAATAGGAAAAAGCCCAACACATGGACTATATATGAGGTAGGTCCAACACATGGGCCGCAAAGCTACGTGTCCAACACATGGACTGAAATAAGCAAATGTACCACACATGGACTATATGATCAAGGTCCAATACATGGGTCGCAATAGATAGGTGTCCAACACATGGACTGCAATAGCTACAACTAAAAACATATATATACTATTCACTGTCATGTCTCGGTGAATAAAACAAGTCTCTAGTCTGTAGTCAACTCATGTACAGAATTCTCAGTGTTTAACAACCCCAAATAACCCAGAAATCTTGCCAGCCACACGACGTATGCACAACTGAACAGTGCAGAAAACTGACTCGTGGTCGCCCGCCGCGCCCAGCGCGGTCGACCGCACAAGGAGCAGAAACTCACTATGCTTCTGTGCTTCCCAGCGGTCAACCGGCCATGCCACACACGATCGACCGCGATCGACGGTCTACTGCCGTGCCCAGTACGGTCGACCATGATGAGAAACATAAAACCAAAATTGACCTGTGTACAATACGCGGTCGACTACCACACCCACCGCGGTCGACCGCGTCGGTAGCAGAAAAACCCTATTCTCAGTCTGTTTACATGATTTGATCTCGGGACTTTCTGTGCTCTGGTGCTGATATATATATATATATATATTATGTATATATATATATATTAATATATAGTATATATACAGCGTAGTATATATATACAGTTATAATATATATTATATTCATATTATAATATATATATACTATATATATATATATATATATATATATATATATAATATATATTATATATATATATATATATATATATATATATATATATATATATATATATATATATAAATATATATATATATATATATATATATAACTATATATATACAAGGAAACTAATATAATGTGTGTGTATATATGATTGAGCTTAAAGTACTAACACACATAATATAAACCTAAACTAATGTTACCCAAGCTTGATCTTGATCTTCAATAAGCTTAACTTAGTACACATTGCGGATGAAGCTAGAACTTGGATCTTCAACTTGAATTGCATAGGCTTCACCCACTATTCCGCCAACCTCCATTTGATATGATCGTTATGGCGCAATCCATCTATCCTCCAACTTATTGTTTGTCTATAATAAATAACAAAACACAAACACTAGACAAACAATATTAGATGTAAATTATTTGTTAAATCATCATCAAAACAAGAAGGCCAACAATTATGAGTTGGGTGATTTTCTTTTATTATTGTGCCAACTACTCGAGGGTAGTTCTAGATGTGACATCAGTTCTTTATATTTGAGGTTTGGAGTATTTTCTATTGAGTGTTGTTTTTATTCATAGAGTTGGAATTGGTATTTAGGGACTCGCAATTTGAGACAAATGGTATATACATGAGGGTTTCATTATTTGGATTATTTCACTCGACGTTCCAGTCTAGTGTTATGTGTGTTGGCCTTCTTGTTTTGATGATGTTTTAATAAACAATTTATAACTAATTTTGTTTGTCTAGTGTTTGTGTTATCTTATTTATTGTAGACAAACAATGAGTCGGAAGTTGGATGGAACTGCATCATAACGATCATATCAAATGGAGGTTAGCAGAAATAGTCGGTATGAAGCCATTTTCACTTCAATTCATATTCAAGATCAAGCTTCATCCACATCCAAGACAAGCTCATTGAAGATCAATCAAGGTTGAGTAAGTTAGTTTAGGGTTTATACTATGTGTGTAGATACTTTAAGCTCAATCATATATACACATACACATTTTGGTTTTATAGTTTTCAAGTTTATATAAATATAAAATAAATATACTTATTTATATACATACATACATGTTTTATATTTATCATTTTGATTTTGGTAAACAATGTGTTTAGCCACATAAACATGAAAACTTAACAACACGTATATGAATATATTTTCCATGTTTTGAATGGTTTACAAAATAAATGATATCTCACAAATGGAAAATTCAATTTGAGAAATTGTTTTTCTAAAATGTTATATTACATGTTTAAAAATGTTTTCCAAAATTTTATCATTTTTGGAGTTGATTTATTATGATAAATTGATTTTATAAAATCGGGTATTTTAGCAGTTTTCTGAATCTGTAATATCTGTGTTCAAACAATTATTTATATCAACTAGGAAGTTATATTTTATAAATTCTTTCTCTAATATGTTCATATACATGTCTAAAAATGTATCTCAAAATTTTATTATTTTTGGAGTTGATTTACTATTTTTAATTGATTTTATAAAGCTAGCTACGTAAAAATTCTAGAATTTGCCAAAACTATCAACGGTCGACTTCATCAGTCGACTGATGACATGTTTGCCTATAACAGCTAGTAATGGCTAGTTTTTATTTTTGTGAGTTTTGAGGGTTTTTAGCTGGTTTATGAGGCTATAAAAAGCTCTCAACTTTCATTATTTCTCATTGATGTTTATGAGAGTTTCAAAACAAGTTTGCAAGTGTTTAAGTTTGGTTTTAAGTTTATTTTCAAGAGGGTTTATGTGAAGAAGGTTTCACAAGAGGAGATCATTTTCGTTTGGGCCTTCAATCTTCTTATGTGAAGAAGGTTTCACAAGAGGAGATCATTTTCGTTTGGGCCTTCAATCTTCCAATCTCTCCCTCTTGTTCATTAGAGAATTTCACAAGAGGAGATCATTTTCGTTTGGGCCTTCAATCTTCCAATCTCTCCCTCTTGTTCATTAGAGAAGTTTTTTAAACTTAATTTCTAGCTTCATTTATATTTATTGTTGATTATAATTTCTATAAGCTAGATTTTCGTATTGAGTTTAGTTTTGATTATTTCTCTTTGTTTACACACACAACCATTGAGCTTTATTATTTTTATACATAGTATATTTGGGTTATGGGGTTGTGCCTTGAGAGTGAGCTTATTTGCGTTCTCATCCATATTAGAGAACAAATTATTATATTGAGCTTTCATTGTGAGGATACACTTTGTAATACACTTGTACACCGAGAGGAGTGTATGGTGAGAGACGGGGTCATCCCAAGAGGAATGACGTCGGTAGTAAAACCTAAGGAGAGGTTGTAAATCCGAACATTTGAGAGAAATATGGGTTAGAGACCAACACATAGAGGGTGTAGAGTGTGATTGTAAGAGTGTTGATTGTAAAGTTTTCGGTGAGCTAGAAAACCGAGTGTGAGGTGTAAATACTTTTAGGTGAGCGTCAAAAACCCGGTGTGATAGTGGATTTCTTCTAGGAGTGGGGAGCGGAGACGTAGGACGGAAGATCCAAACTCCATGATCATTTGATTATGTTTGAGTTTGCATTGGCGTTCATTTATATTTGTGCTCATTGGTCATATCGACATTGTCTCATTATTTAGTTTGTCCACTATATTGTTTATATTTATTTGGTTCACCCTTGTGTTATTTGTATATCCTTGCATCTATATCTTGTTGCATATCTAATTTGCTAGGATATTTGTTAATTAGTTTTAATTAGTATTAAATCGGATTAGATTAGCATAAATCCTATTCCCCCCCCCCCCCTCCCCCCCCCCCCCCTCTAGGGTTCTTTCCTAGTGGCATTAGGGTCCAACAATTGGTATCAGAGCTTGATGCTCTTTGATTTAAGGTTTAATCGCCTTGAGATAAAGATCCAAGTTATCTTTTATGCTAATCTAGTTTTAAGATTTATTGTATCTTTCTTGCATATTTTTATATATTATGGACATGCGTAGTACATCTTTTTTAGGCTATGATCCTAATGTTGCTCCTTCATTCAATACTTTTCCCTATACCCAATGGTGTTCTAGATTTAAAATATTTATTAGATCTAGACATTTTAATTTATGGGAAATTATTGATAGTTCATATGTTGTGCTCGAATTAGATAAATCTATTTGGAGCACAAATGATAAAAGAATGTTTGTTTTGAACAAGCTTTTGTTAGAGTTCTTGCTTAATACTTTTGATACATTTATTTCTAATAAATTTGATTGTTTTGATAGTGCCTATACATTATGGAAACATATTGAGGCATATCATGGTGATTTGGAGGCGATCCAACAAGCTTTGAAGGATCCTGCTTCAAGTTCTAAAGGAGCTTCATCTTCTTCATGCACACGACTACTAGGTGATAGCCCTAGTGCTGTATGCCAGTTCGAATCCTATAATAATTTATCTAGTAATGAACTTGCTTGTGCCTCTGAAAAATTATTGCATGCCTACAACAATTTGCATTATATCTTTTTAGATTTACAAAGCAATCATGTATATTTAAAATCCGATCATGATATGCTAGCATCAAAATTTGATGATATTTCTAAAGAAAATGTGATTCTTGAGAACAATAATGATAAGTTAAAACAAGATCACATTTCTCTTAGCTTAAAGATAGCTAGCTTATCTAATGAGAAAAATAATGTCATATTAGAAGTCGAAATAATTATGAATGGATTTAATTTTTTTTTAAATTATCATCTTTGCTCTACTTCTATTGTCAATGCTTCTATGCCTAATGATGAGTTGAATAGCATTAAAAATTGCATTTCATTTTTAAATTCAACTCTTAATACATGCATTGTCAATCATAAGAAACTTATGAACATGGGTGCTAAGTCATGTACAAATACTTCTAAATCACTCATACACTATACACGCATGTATATCAAAATTTACAAATACACTATTTGTGGTCGTGAAGGCCATTTAGCTAAATTTTGCTATGATACACACAAATCCTTTAAGACAAATACTCATTGTGCATCTCATAAGGCTTCTTCATCATTACATGCACATGCACATGCACATACTCATAAAGTTCATCATAAGTATGCTCATGTGTTTAAATGTGATCATTGTGGTCATTTTGGTCATTTGACGAAATTTTGTTTTGATTTAAAAAAGTTTTTCATTTGCAAAATAATTTTAAAGAACAATCTATTTTTGCAAATGTTCCACGTGCACATCCATATGGTCAACCAAAACAAATGCATCCTTTTTATTATACATTTTGCAATCAGAAAGGTTATTTATATGACTATTGTTTTGACCATGTTAGTACACTAAATGCGTCCAAATGGGTTCATAACCCTATGACTTTGAGCTTTAATGATAGGGGTCATGTCCCTAGACTCTTAGGTACCAAGAGTAATTAGGTACCAAAATAAGTTTGATTTTAAATCAAGATTCTTAGTGTTTTTAATTTTTTATTTCTTGTTTTTGAAAAATGCGTTTTGAAATTTTTGTAAATGAAAATAATTTTTTTAAGTCAAATTCCTTTGTTTTCATTTTATTGGTTTTGATTTTTCATGAGAGGTTTGTGTTTAAGCAACCCCCCTCCCCCTCTGGATTTGTTTCATGTTTACCGGGTGATATATGTTTATATGAGTTGATGTGGTTGCCTCTCTTGATTTCTTGTTGAAATTGATATTGGTTGGATTCATTGATTTATGATTTCATTTGAGTGATTCATTTTTATTTGAAAACTTTTTTCATGATTCTCATGTTTTTCTTTTTTTCTTTTATAAATCTATTTATACATGTTTTGCCTAGTATTTCATTGCATGTATTCATCAAGGCTTTTTTAGGGGGAGCATTCCCTATTTCTATTATTGTTTTTATACTCACCCATGCATATTTGTAGGGGGAGCCTTCGCTCTCTTGTCATTTTTTCTTTTTTGATGTTGTCAAAGGAGGAGAAATATGTGAGTATATTTATGTTTTTGAGTATTATACTTTATTATTATTTTATATACTCTTTATGTAAATTATTTGTCATTAACAAAAAGGGGGAGATTGTTGGCCTTTTTATTTTGATGCTTTTTTAATAAATAATTTACAACTAATATTGTTTGGCTAGTGTTTGTGTTTTCTTATTTATTATAGACAAACAATGAGTTGAAGGTTGGATGGAATTGCGTC
>NC_033800.1:80830671-80833504 GCF_001876935.1 Asparagus officinalis
TTTCAGCAAAATTGCTAGACCCTTGACCAATCTCTTAGCTAAGGATACATCATTTGTCTTCTCCCCCGACTGCCTCAAAGCTTTCGAATATCTGAAAAAGGAGTTAACCACTGCTCCTATCATTCATGCACCGGACTGGACCTTACCCTTCGAACTGATGTGTGATGCATCTGATTCTGCGATTGGAGCTGTTTTAGGACAACGGTTTGATGGAAAACCGCATGTGATCTACTACGCCAGTAGGACTCTGAATGATGCCCAGCAAAATTACTCTGTCACAGAGAAAGAGTTTTTAGCTGTAGTCTTTGCCTTAGAAAAATTCAGGTCCTACCTCATCGGTTCCTTAACCAAAGTTTTCACAGATCATGCCGCACTAAAGTATCTTTTGACCAAAAAGGATGCTAAAGCACGACTCATTAGATGGATTCTCCTTCTTCAAGAGTTTGACATTCAAATTCTTGACAGAAGGGGAACAGAGAACCCCGTAGCAGATCACCTCTCTCGACTCCCAAATGCACCAACATCAACCATTCCTATCAATGAGCATTTCCCTGATGAACAACTCCTAGAAATCCAATCTGTTCCCTGGTTCGCCGACATTGTGAACTACATAGTCATGAACCAGATCCCTTCTCATTGGTCCAAACAGGATAGATCCCGTTTTCTCTCCCAAGTAAAATACTTTTACTGGGATGATCCATATCTGTTCAAATACTGTCCTGATCAGATCTTTAGGAGGTGTGTTCCCACGGAAGAAACTAGGAGTGTTCTATCATTTTATCATGAGCAAGCCTGTGGGGGCCACTTTGGCCCGAGAAAAACAGCTGAAAAAGTTCTCCAGTCTGGGCTATACTGGCCCACTCTTTTCAAGGATTCATATGAGTTTTGCAAAACCTATAACCGTTGTCAGCTTTTAGGGAAGGTCACTAGGAGAAATATGATGCCTTTACAACCCATTTTATCCGTTGAACTTTTTGATCTGTGGGGTATCGATTTCATGGGACCATTTCCAAATTCCTTTGGAAATGTCTACATTCTAGTAGCCGTTGAATACATGTCAAAATGGGTTGAGGCGGTAGCTTGCAAAACTAATGACAACAAGGTCGTTGTCAAGTTTTTGAAAGAGAATATTTTTGCCCGGTTTGGAGTACCTCGAGCGATCATTAGTGATAACGGTACACATTTCTGTAACCGTTCTTTCGAGGCTTTAATGAGGAAATATTCAATCACACACAAATTGTCAACTCCTTATCACCCCCAAACCAGTGGACAAGTAGAGGTCACAAACAGGCAGATCAAACAAATCTTAGAAAAAACAGTTAATCATAACAGAAAAGATTGGTCTGTAAAATTATGTGATGCTCTGTGGGCGTATAGAACAGCTTTTAAGGCCAATTTAGGGATGTCACCATACAGACTGGTATTCGGGAAAGCTTGTCACCTACCAGTAGAATTGGAACATCGAGCAATGTGGGCAATAAAACAGTTAAATTTTGACTCAGACTCAGCAGGTAAGAACAGATTGCTCCAAATAAATGAGTTGGAAGAAATTCGGAATGATGCATACATAAACTCAAAAATTTACAAAGAGAAAACAAAAATTTTTCATGACAAATCAATTTTGCGAAAAAATTTCTCTCCAGGACAGAAAGTTTTATTGTACAATTCAAAATTGCATCTTTTTCCGGGAAAATTAAGATCAAGATGGACTGGTCCATTTTTTGTTAAACAAGTTTTTCCACATGGAGCTGTCGAGATAGAAAATCCTAAAAATGGTAATATTTTTAAAATAAATGGTCAACGTCTGAAACCATTTTTAGAATTTTCTACGCTCGGAGAGGAAGAGGTGTTGGTTCTTCATGAACCTCATTATCTATAAAAAAAAAAAAACTAATTTTCCTTTTGTTTCTTAAAAGAAAAAAAAGAAAAAAAAAATTCTTTTGTTTTTTTAAAAAATAATAATAATAATAATAATAAAGTAAAAATAATTACTTACAATTTTTCTCTTAATTGATTTCTTCATCCTCATACTAACAGTAATTGCAGATCCTTATCATCATTGTCAACCGAACAACTGTAAGTTCTCCAATTTTATCTGCTTTACTTTGTGCTTCAGCGAATTTGCATTGAGGACAATGCAAAATTTAGGTGTGGGGGTGAGAAATACATATTTTCCTCTTAGAAATACATATTTTCCTCTTTATTTTACCTTTTTAGTTATATTTTTCTTTCTTTTTGTTAAAAAAAAATTATAAAAATATTGTCACTTGCCAAATTAATAGAGTTAAGTAATAATTGATCAAATTGATAGATTTTAAATTTTCTAAGTCTTAGTTAGTGACATATTCAAGTTCACCTTTTATGATAACTCCAAATAAAATTATTAAGAAATGATTTTTCAACTAGTATATCTTACTTAAGTCTTACCTTAGATTTTTAATTAAAAATAATGAAATTTTTGCATGCTTAACTTAGAGTTGAAAATATTTTTTCAAGTTATCTTGATTTACACAATTTTTTTTAAGACTATATATACTTACACATATATATATATTTAAAAAAAACTAACCTTATAAAAGAAGAGTGCGAAAAAGGGGCACCACCAAAAAAAAAGAAAAAAAAATTCAAGGTGATTCTATCTTATAAAGCCTAAGTTGACTGAGCAATTAAGCCCAAGGAGTATCTCTATACTTAATGACCTAAGCCCAATTGGGTTGGGATTCATTGGCCCAAAACTCGTTAAATGGTCACTTAGAAAGCCCGTTAAAATAGAAAACAATCACCAAGAATTAGAGAGTGAAAAAAAAAATATATACATATATATAACACTAAC
>NC_033800.1:80833868-80881754 GCF_001876935.1 Asparagus officinalis
TGGGCCGGATTTTTATTTTTGAAAATCAAATGCTCATCACTTGAATGGGCCGAAACTCTAAGTGGACTTGATTGCTTCAATTTTTGAAAATGAAATAGCTAAACACTCCATGACCAGACTTGAGGTGGAGTTGAAATCACAGCAAAGAGTTGGGCCGAAATTGTGATCGGACTTGGGCTTGGAATTTGCAAGAAAATTCTTTTGAAAATCAAGTGAACATGGGCTCAAGAATTGGATTTTATTTTTCTTTTGAAAATCAAATAAATCAAAGGTGGAGATTGTTGCTTGGGGCTCAAGACAAATCCAATGGCTCATATTCATTGAAGATTACTATAAATAGGGGTAGAGAGTGAGGGGTTAGAGGTGTGAAAATTTTGTAAACTCCTTTTGGAGAGGAGGGCTACTCTTAATTGAGAAGGCCTTCCAAAAATTGTAACTTTAGTTGCAATTAATAAAAATAATTTTTTCCTCTTTAAATTTGTTCTTTCTCCTCTTTGTTGAATGATGAGGATGGAGATGAAGAGCAATTTGAAGGTTTGCATTTCTTTTCTCTTTTATTTCTTTTTAGTAATTTCTTTATTATTGCTTATTAGTTAGATTTAAATTCATGCTTGTAGTATAGATTTACTTTCTTGTCTTTTTTATTTTCTTTTTGCACTTTAATTTGTAGAGTAGATTTATTTTTCTTGCATTTAATTTCTGCAATTTATTTTGTAGTTTAGATTTTTATTTTCTTTGTAATTAGATTTATTTCTTGTTCATAGTTTAGATTTTTCTTTTCTTTTTAATTTTGTAATTAGTCTTCTTTTTCTTGTTTTTATTTCTTAAGATGTGAATTTAATTCTTGTAAGAATATTAGAATTGTATGAAACTAGTCTAATTTCTTTTATATTGTATGAATTATTCTCTTGCACTTAAAATGTTCATGTTTAGGATAATCAACTAGAGAACTAATCGGTAGAAGAAGAATTTGATAATCTATGCTTATCTTAAATGGTTTGATAGGTTATGCTTATGAATTCTAGGATTATTATCATGTTGTTATTCTTATCATGAATAGTAATTTTAGCTTAGATGATAATTTGATAGGTTACACTTTCCTTAAATGGTTTGATAATCTATGCTTAATAAATCTAAGTTGAAATATGATAAAAAGAGAATAGTTTATATTTTATAATTGAAATTGGTTAGTGGATTATATTCTAGATTTCTTACCTCTTTTGAATCATTCATCTTAACTTTCTTAAATTTTCTTTTTATTTTTGGTTTTATTTCTTGATTTTATTAATTCATATTTCTTGCCTTATGATTTCATTTATTCTTTAATTCTTCATTCTCTCATCTAAAATTCAATTTATTATCTTTTGCAAAGATTCACAACAAATCACTCATCACATTCATACTTATTCTTTATTCCTAATTGTCACGCACAAAATATAAGAACCAAGTTTGATAATCTCTTAAAATCACCTTCCTCGTGGGATCGATATCTTTTTATACTATAACTTGATAAATTGTGCACTTGCAATTTTGGTACATAATTATGCCGCATCATATACATACATACATATTTCATATTTATTATTTTTGGTTTTGGTAAACAATGTGTTTAGCCACATAAACATGAAAACTTAACAACACATATATAAATATATTTTTATGTTTTAAATGGTTTAAAAAATAAATAATATCTCACAAATGGGAAAAGCAATTTGAGAAATTCTTTTTCTAACATGTTATATTACATGTTTAAAAATATTTCCTAAAAGTTTATCATTTTTGGAGTTGATTTACTATGGTGAATTGCTTTTACAAAATTGGGTGTTTCAGAATCTATAATATCTATGTTCAAATAATTATTTCTATCAACTAGAAAGTTATATTTCATAAATTCTTTCTTTAACATGTTCATATACATGTCTAAAAACTTATCTCAAAATTTCATTATTTTTGGAGTTGATTTACTATTTGTAATTAATTTTACAAAGCTAGCTACGTGAGAATTCTAGAATCTACCAAAACTGTCAACGGTCGACTTCATCAGTCGACTGATGACATCAGTCGACTGATGACATGTTTTTAGTCTATAAAGGCTAGTAACAGCTAGATTTTATTTTTGTGAGTTTTTGAGGGTTTTGGCTGGTTTAAGAGAGTTTCAAAACAAGTTTACAAGTGTTTAAGTTTGGTTTTAAGTTTATTTTAAAGAGAGTTTATGTGAAGAAGGTTTCACAAGAGGAGATTATTTTCGTTTAGGCCTTCAATCTTTCAATCTCTCCCTCTTGTTCATTAGAGAAGTTTTTTTAAACTCAATTTCTAGCTTCATTTATATTTATTGTTGATTATTATTTCTATAAGCTAGGTTTTCATATTGAGTTTAGTTTTGATTATTTCTCTTTGTTTACACACTCAACAATTGAGCTTTAGTATTTTCATACATAGTATATTTGGGTTGTGGGATTGTGCCTTGAGAGTGAGCTTATTTGTGTTCTCATCCATATTAGAGAACAAATTATTGTATTGAGTTTTTATTGTGAGGATACACTTTGTAATACACTTGTACACCGAGAGGAGTGTGTGGTGAGAGACGGGATCGGACCAAGAGGAGTGGCGTCGGTAATAAAGCCTAGGGAGAGGTTGTAAATCCGAGCACCTGAGGAAGACACGGGCTAGAGACCAATACTTAGAGGGTGTAGAGTGTGATTGCAAGAGTGTTGATTGTAAAGTTTTCGGTGAGCTAGAAAATTGAGTGTGAGGTGTAAACGTTTTCGGGTGAGTGTTGAAAACATGGTGTGATAGTAGATTTCTCCCCGAGAGTAGGGAACAGAGATGTAGGACGGAAGGTCCAAACTACATGATAATTTGATTGTGTTTGAGTTTGCATTGGCGTTCATTTATATTTGTGTTCATTGCTCATATCGTCATTGTCTCATTATTTAGTTTGTCCACTATATTATTTACATTTATTTCACCCTTGTGTTATTTGTATATCCTTGCATCTATATCTTATTGCATATCTAATTTACTAGGATATTTGTTAATTAGTTTTAATTGATATTAAATCAGATTAGATTAGCATAAATCTTATTCACCCCCCTCCAGGGTTCTTTCTTGGTGGCATTAGGGTCCAACAGTGGGTTTCTAATTATTGATTTCCTTGGATTGTTTATCTCTAGTTCGGTGTTAATATTTAGATATCTTCAATTTGAGATATATGGTATATACATGATGGTCTCATTGTTTGGATTATTTTGCTCGACGTACTACGTCTCATTTTGTAGGTGTCTAAATATTGATTCTATTAGATACAGGAAAAATAATCTAGGTAGACTATGCTTAATAGGTAGAGCCTCCATTTCATCTAGCAGCCCTTTTCCTGGGGGCGGATGGATGTGATCTTGCTGTAGCGCTTTGACGCTCTTGTTGTTATTTTTTTGTTTAAGTTATCTCTTTTAGGTAGCTCAGAGTTTCGAAGAGCCACAGGATGATGGAGTTCTAGCATAGTCGCCGTCGCACAGTCTTAGTAGCCGAAGCTCCACCGTATAGTTACGTTCATTGTTCAGACTTTAGAGTTTTATTCATTTTATAAAGACATAGTGCCTTAGTATGAGATTTAGTTGATTCATGTTGAGATATTTTATTATTTCAGATATCAGATGTCCTTCAGTTAAGACATGATTCTTTTATTTATGAGATCTCTCCTTCTATATCATGTCTATTGTTTTTACTTCCTCATTTTGCCTATTTTGTACATTCACTTCTTATTGATTTTACTAGAGGATATTACTGTGATTGGTGAAACGTGTTAATGCACTGTGTGGGTGCATGGCATGTTTGACAATCTGGGTTTCACCTTGGACTGTAGTCTTGTGTGAATCCTGGGGCATCACAAATAAATATATATATTAAATATTATGATAAATATTATAATAAGGAAAAGATGTTCCTAAGATGAAACCTTAAATTTAATCTAAGGTAGCGCCTCCGAACATTGTATACAATCAATTTACTCGATCCACTTGTTCATTTTGATTTATGTACTTTGGATTGTATATGACTAAAAATTTAGGCATATCGGGTTGTAGGTACTCATGCATCAAATGATTATAAAATTAACAGTTTTGTGATAGCATAACTAAATGGACAATGAAAAGATGTGTTAGAAGTATTTAACTATCCCGATTTTTGTTTTATAGATGTTTGAGGCATTTAGATCATGATAAATGGAGCAGATCATCAATTTGAATAGTCTAATTCATGGATCAAGAGGTGCGACCTTAGATTGAATTTAAGGTATCACCTTAGGAACGCTTTTCCCATTATAATAATATATAATATCATTATATATAAATAATATTATAATATATTCATATATATGTAATATCATATAATAATAATATAATATTCATAATATAATATATAATATTATAATTTATATAATTATAATATTATATATTAATTAATTTATTGTTAATAATATTTTATTAATATGACATAAGGAATTAATTACAATATTCGTAATTAGTATTTACAAATAATGTAATATATATTTTAATCAAATATATTGCATATTATGAAATAAATAATTTTTACTTAATTAAATAATTATTTTATTAATAATAATATTTTACTAATATGAACTTAATTATTATTCTCAACATTAGTAATTAATAATTACAATATGATGCAATATATAGAAATATTTTAATCAAAAATATTTTTTATATGAGGTAACTAATTTTTAATTAATTAATTCTATTAATACTAATATTTCATTACAATAAAATTAATTAATTACTCTCATTATTATTAATTAATAATCATAATTAATTATAAATTATTTACATTCTAAAATGAATTAATAAGTCACACAATGGAGTTATAATAATATGTCTATTTTAGTCATTTGATATTTAACACAACCTTATGGCTGCGTTTGGGAACTTGGATTTGGGCCCTGGATTTAAAATCCTGGGTATTTCAAATCCAAATCTCTTGTTTGGGCCTCAAATTAGACTGAGATTTTAAATCAAATGATTTTAAAGAGGTGATTTTAAAAGCCCAAATACACGTATTTGAAATCCCACCCTCACCCTTCGTATTTACCAAATCCAAATCCGGACCCGACGACTCCCCCGATCCCGACTCCTCCTCCCTCTCGTTTCTCAGCGGCGATCCCTCTCGTTTCTCAGCGGCGATCTCGAATCTCCAGGTATCTCTCCTCTCTCCTCTCTCCCCCTCTCCTCTCTCCCCTTCTCCTCTCTCGTCTCAACGCAGGGATCTCTCTTTGTATTTTGAAACCCTAGATCTGATCTGAGTTTGCTTTTCTCTGTTGTAGCTTTTTTTCAATTTCTGCAGTTTCTGATCTGGGTACTCTTTATATCTCGATCTCTTCCGTTAAAATTGTCTGTTCTCTATGCTAATGGGTGCCTGCCTTATGTTCGATTTTATGCCATATGAATTTTTTTTTGATAAACCAAGTTACGTACTGGTTGATGATTGAGTGACTGTTGCCTTTTGTTGTTTGGTACTGTAATTTGGGAGAATATGTGTACACATGCACTCCCATATAAATAATTCTATTTGCCTGAATATAGAACTCAAAACCCATACTTGAAGGGAAAAGAAATCGGATCCAGATAGAATATGGATATTTACATGAAGATAGGAAGTTAATTTATTCTTTTGTAAGTATAAAAGATTTGAGTCATGAAGATTTGGATTCAACAGATGAGTTCTAGTTGTAAGTATCAACAGTTCTTTATTCTTTTGTATGCTTTAGATATTGTTTTTCGGAAATTCATCCAGTTGTATTCTAAGAGATAGAATGAGACATGGTCGTGGTTAATACTATGTACTAAACCAAATGTTGAGATCAGTTTGCTGGCTTCCTGTGTAGTTCTTCTATTTTCTTTGATAGAATGAACAGTCGAGAAGTTAATTTCCCCATGTTGTATCTAAGTTGAGGAATTATATTTTTGGTGAGCTCACATGTTAATTTGTTAGCTTAATGCATTTCTACCCCAGACGAGACTACTATTCAAGACTTTGCTGCTATTTTTGTTATTGTGTTGCTGCATAAACTGGTTGAATTAGCTCATTTAGGCATCCCTCGAATAATCGAAACTGATGTTAGATTATTGGATTTTAGTACTTCAATTCAACATGATGTATTTTATTTTGTGTATCACGAAAGACTAATGTGAGACAGAACAGGCACCTGATATTTCATATGAATGCACATAAGTTTTATCAATTATATTACTGTATTGGATTACTTGAAGCAACTCAATTCTAGTTCCTCATCATAGCCACTATTATTCAACCTCAGATGTAGCGCAGGAATCTCAAAAGAATGAGATTTAGTTTGAAAATATCAGGGTTTTCCGCTACAAATTGTACATGGAACAGAGAAAAAGCATCACTTACCAAAGCCAGTTACACCACTTCCAGCTAATACCAACGACCTAATACTGGATACATCTTTTCCAGCTAATACCAACTTACCAAAGCCAGTTCAGTGCTAGCAAGAAGTAATTTGCCTTTGCTATGTTCCCAACAAAGTTGTACAGAGCTTTGCACAGAGTGCAGACCTCGCACAAAATATACCACTTAGCAAACGCAACCATCATGAAGACAAGGTTCAGCAAATGTTAGTTAAAACTGCTAACGTTGGTCATAAATTGAACTAGATATTTAAAAATTACTAAGCTCATTTGTGAAAAAATGAGAACCGCAGGTTAGTAGACAGGCACGCACGAGCGCGCACACTAGCAGAAAAGCAATAGCAATTGAAGCATCTACATCAGTCAAAGTAATTCATTTCTAATATTAGCAAGCAAATTATAATACGCCACCCAAATTGGATGACGCATCAGGAAAGTAACATACCTTTGCTTATATCAGGTGTATCTGGTGTCTGCACCGGGTAAAACTTATAAAATCGCATGTTCTCAAATGCTGCCTTTGTTGCAGGATCCATGTCTTCTATAGCTTTTCCTCTGCTGCTAATAAAGCTAGAGTAATGTTGTGAATATTACTGTTTAGACCATTTGCATCTGTCTGTGATTATTTCATTAGCAACATTTGGATTGCCTTTATCCATTGCTCTAGCTTTATCACAACATTAGCTTGTGACCTTGTCCATGGATAATGACATGCAAATTTTATGTGTCACTTTAGAGTTTGCTAGTGTTTCTTTCTGATGACAGCTACTTATTTCTTTTTATTATTTCATGCATTCTAATGATGGTCTTAATAATCCTAATAATTACCCTTGTACCTATTTTGAGTAGCATTTTAAATTTGCATCTTGCTAAATATATATTCAGGATATATGCGTAATCTGCTTGCATGTTCAACTTTTAATGTGATAGGTTAAAAATGGTAAATGATGAAAGGGATTCAAGGATCCAACTTAAACGTACAAGGGAAGAATTTGAGAGGAGAGAGGATGATGACATTATTATGGTAGTGGTCAGTTTTATAGTTGCTGCCATTGGTGCTTGGTACTATACAAAGCACATGTTGAAGGAGAGTTCAAGAACACACGAAGAAGAGGATGAAAGGACATACCTTAGAAAGTCTTGGATTCGAAATCTTATTTGCAATGCAAATAACTGTGTTGAACAACTAAGGATGAATCCTCAAGCGTTTAAGAGGTTATGTGATGTTCTATGTACTAGAGGGGGATTAGTAGCATCAAGAAATGTCACGATTGAAGAAATTGTCGCTATGTTTTTGCATATTTTAGCTCATAATGTAAAAAATAGGACAAGCAAGACAGATTTTTATCGTTCAAATGAAACAATTAGTCGGCAGTTCCACAAAGTACTTCAAGCAGTCATGAAGATAGGAAGCCTCTATATTAAACAAGAATATACAAATCCTAATGAGAGAGACATAGAGAAGTGGAAATGGTTTGAGGTAACTATGACTTCTTTTATTAAGGTTTTCATGTTTAGTACTTTTGTTTAATAGAACTAATTGTAAGGTTGTGCAATTTTAGGATGCTATCGGGGCACTTGATGGGACTCATATCCAATTAACTATTCCTTTGGAAGATCAAAGTAGATATCGAAATAGAAAAGGAGAGAACAGTACAAATGTACTTGGTGTTTGTGATGCCAATTTGAGATTTTCATATGTGCTACCTGGTTGGGAGGGTTCAACATCAGATTCTCGTGTTTTGCGTGATGCTTTGCGTCGGCCCAATGGCTTAAAACTTCCCTCAAGTAGGAATATAATTCTTTTAATTATTATATATGTATTGCTTCCTAGTTTTTACATTGTTGTGACTGGAGATTTTGATTTTGTAGATAAATACTTTCTTGTGGATGCTGGGTATACAAATGGGCCGGGGTTTTTGGCACCTTATCGAGGGACTCGCTATCATATAAAGTCATGGAGAGAAAATGGTCCAAGAAACTACAAGGAGTTATTTAACCAACGTCATTCCTCTGCTAGAAACACAATATGAGGTAAATAATTTATGATGCAATATATAGAAATATTTTAATCAAAAATATTTTTTATATGAGGTAACTAATTTTTAATTAATTAATTCTATTAATACTAATATTTCATTACAATAAAATTAATTAATTACTCTCATTATTAATAATTAATAATCATAATTAATTATAAATTATTTACATTCTAAAATGAATTAATAAGTCACACAATGGAGTTATAATAATATGTCTATTTTAGTCATTTGATATTTAACACAACCTTATAAGATATTTGTTTACCAAACAAATAACTAATTATATTTCCTTATAAGTGAAGGGGTTTACCAAGCAACTTCCTTATTTTCTTACATGCTTATAAGAAGTATTAAGAATAAGTAATAAGTAACTTATAAAGACTTAAAAAAAGTGGTAGCCAAACATGCTCAAACTAATGTAAGCGGGTCAGATTTCAAAAACTAATGTAGAATTCTTAATTCAATTCCCGACTTCAAGGTTTAACAAATTCAATGCAAGACACATAATCCAGATTAAGTCATTAGATATTTGGGGTATCTTTTTCTTGTCCGTACTATATATAATAGCGTTGTGCAATCGGTCGGTCAATTCGATTTTTGGCCAAATTTAGCCAACCCGGACCAAATTGCATATCATTCAAAACTCAACTGAATCGATTCCTAACCTAACTGTTTCAAGTCGGTTTGTTCGGTTTTCATTTGAGTACAAATGTTATGTCCAAATTCAATTTCACCTCTAATCTGTTGACGAAGAAAGAAGTCCCCTACACTTTAATTTATTGAAATTCATGAACTATCAAATACTACTGAATATTAGATGCGGAAATCAAAATTTGATTCTTGTCAAAGCTTACATAACTTTTTTTAAAGTGAAAGCTCACATAAAGAATTAAAGTGATCTCAATCTGATAGACAAAGTAAATAAAAAATATGCAATAATTTAGATGTTGGGTATCGTTTCTATAAAATTATAAGTCTGATCTAAAGAGAAGTCTGATCCAAAGATTTTCTTGCATTATGTGTATCAATCGAGGAGAAAAATCAAGAAAATGTTAGAATCAAAATTATGGTTTTAACCACCCGGGGGTGGGATTCTTAGTCAGCAACTCTGTGGGGGAGGACTCGCTCCCTAGGCACGTGCCCTGTTGGTCAGGGGTTCAAATCCCCGCTGCGCATTCAACTGGTCTCTCTTGGTTTAAGGGTGGGGACGGAGACCCAGGGTTTTACGGTTCAACTAATCAGCCTGTCGATTAGGGACCCGTTTGAGTCTATTCTGGTCCACGCGCTGAGTGACCACCTACGTAGAATTGGGCCCCCTGGTAGCAAGGAGATGACTCCCTCAGCTGTGGGGGGATCGGGGAGATTTGAATCGTGGTCTCCACCAAACCCTCAAGGGGGGCGTTGAGTGGCTGACCATGTTTCCCTTGTCACTAAAAAAATAAAAAATGGTTTAAGTTTCTTACGTACAAAGTGGATTAGTCCAAACTAGAAGAAGTGAATAGATAATAAAAAGAGGTAGAGAACTAGAGATGATGAAAAACGCTAGAATTAGAGAAGATACCATTGTTGGGGTATTTCATCCTATCAGGTCACGTGAGAGAAAAAGATATCAAGCTGCAGCGAAGCAACTCTACACGAATTATGATGGGTCAGGTTTAAGCGAATGCGGATAGTAACTAGAATGTATAATACAATTCGATCGGTTCAGGCGGTTCGGGTTGAAAAAACTTCAACCCGGCCCGAACTGAACTTTAGTAAAAACCAAACCAAACTGTCAAATTTCGGCCGAAACTGAATTATGCTCACCCCTAATATATAACCTACTCTTTAATAACCTTTTAATTATTATTTTACATTTCCTCTAGGTATCCCACCCGTCCTGTGAAATGCTGCAAACGTATTTGAAAGCTGATGGGTTAAATTGTAAATTAGAACTTTAGGCTCCGTTTGGCAAATGGTTAAGAAAGAGGGGTTAAAAAGAAGGGTTAATATACTTAGCCCATTCAATAATCTGAGGCCCCGTTTGGCAAAAGGTTAAGGAAAATGGGTTAAAGAGAAGGATTAATGTACTTAGTCCATTCGATAATCTGAAGGACTAAATTATTAACCCGTTAAATAAGTTTTATTTTAGCCATTGTGATCAGTTTTAGTATTTGTCAATAACAACAATTTTGACTATTTTCTTTATAATTAGAAGGGTTAACTATTAATCATTCTAAATAGGAGTATTAGTAAACCCCTCATTTTGAGGGGTTAACTCATTTTAATCCCTCTAGTGAGGTTAGCTTAACCTTTTTATATATTTTATGTTTGACAAATTATGGAGGATTAACTTACTTTAATCTTTATATATATTTTTTGTGTTTGACGGGTTAAAAATAGATTAAGTCTTCTTAACCCCTCACTTAACCCTTTGCCAATCGGTAGGTGTTTGCCATCAGAACTCCTATACAAAAACTAAATGCTGTACAAGAATCACATCAGTCAGCCACCTCAAAATAGGCGCTTCCTTTTCAAAATTTCAAGCGGAAAAAAAAAAGAAAAAAAAAAGAAAAATCGAACGCTTCATTGCTGAGAGAGCGAAGAAAATGACTGATGTCGAGAGCAACTCCTATGAAGAGATCCGAAGGAAGAGAGTCCAAGAAAATCTCAAGCATCTCGAAGTATTAGAAGATTACCTATATTCGCTCATTGTTTATTCCTTGTTTTTTAAATATTTTTTTATCGACATTTTATGTTCAATTTGAAAATTTTTGGGGAAACGCTTTATTTGAAAGATAGAATTGAAAACCTGAAGAAATCAATTATGGGTCTTTGCAGTCTGCTGATTTATGAAAAACCGATGAATGTTTTTTTTCTTTTTGGTACTTTTAATAAGGTTCTAAATTTTTTTCTTAAAAAAGGGTTTTTTAATTGAAATAAATGGATAACTGATGAGAAAATTTTCATCAAAATTTTCTCTTTTTTGCTGTTGTTATTCATAATTCCCTTGCCCATAAAGCTAAAATAAGTTGTAGATCATCATTTTTTCTTTATAATGGTGGATGTGATGTGCAATCTGAAGAAACTGAAAATGCTGAAATTAGGAGAAATTCATTCCTGTAGGTTGTTCTGATTGGTTATTTCTTTCTTTTAGTTATTAGCTTTTCTTTATGCTCAGGGGGAGCACATGACCTTATAAAAGCTTATGATAGCCATTAGGAATTACTAAATAGTAATCATTGGAAGAAAAGAACTAGAGACAGTTAATAGTTTAGTTTGCATATTACTTTTTGACTTTCGAGAACATTTTGTTTTCAGTTTTTCAAAAATTGTCTTTTAAACATTTGATATGGAATCAACTTGGGGGCCTGCAAACTGTTGTACATAAAAAAGCTTTCCTAATTTGTTTCTCTTCATTGGGATTTATGATTTGTAGATGGTTATGTTAGTTGCAATGTGATTGAAGCTTCCGTTTTTCCTTTTCATTCTTCTAATGTTGTAAGTTGTGGACATCTGGAGGAAGTTTTCCTACTTATTGATTTCTTTTATAAGTGTACATGATTTTGATACCATGAAGCAAATAAGAGAGTGTGTCTGATTTTTACCTGTTTACATGCATCCTCTTTTTTATGGCACCTCATCATTAACACTCCTAATTTCGCCACCTACTTTTTATTAAATTGATGGGGGTCAAAAGAGTACCGACGATGGAAAAACTTTGGGTACCAATCTCTACAATTTGTGATTGAACGATAAGAATCTTTTGGCTAAAATAGAATAGCATATTATTGCTATACATCTAGTTTGCTCTTCAATGGTATTAATGAACTCTTTTTGGGTACAACCGTTATCTTTCTTTTCGTGACTTCATCCTTCTTCCCAAACCAAAACTAGAGTGAAGCTTAGCGCTTAACTGATGGCTGGTTAGAGTATTGCACCATTGAATCTTATTGTCATATTTGCATTATGTATTCAAACCCCAGGCCCCTATTTTTAGGTTATTTTTTATTTATTTTATTATTTTTACATGATAAAACATGTTTTCTCCCTCGTATTGGTACCTTTTTGGTTTATAATTAAACATAGTTCTCAGGTAGCTCTAACTATACATTTGAGGAGAATGACATGTGTATTATGAGGATAATGGGTATCATTTGACACATGAGGGGATTCTCTCATATACAATGATTAAACTCAGCCCACATTACTACATTACTTGGCTAAGTTTTAGCCATATTACTGTCTATGAGAGAATCTTCTCATATGTCATTTGTTACCCAATATGCTCATATATTAATAGAAAAATCACTAGTGAATTGTTAACTGTTTTTGGTTTGCTTTTGAAGTTGTAATTTAAGCTATTTCTATTAGCATTATTAAACCACCTACCAAGATAGTGGTACTTGAAATAATTTTGAATAGTTAACTAAACTAGCATGTTCCAACATTTATAATTATCCAGCAACATAAACTTGCTTTCAGTTTAAACTTGTCAGGTTGCACCTCACTTGATTTATCATCTCTCTAATGACCTTATCGGTGTTATTGCTTATATTGTAAACTAAAAATGAAATCCTACATGGACTAAAAAGTTTGTTTGTGAAGTTAGGACTTTTTTTATTAAGGAAGATGTACATTTGCAGTGTTCAAGAACTATGACAACGCAAATATCCTAACAAAAAAGTAGTTTTAGTATAAGTTGAATTCATAAGTTATGGCAAATATATTATAACTTTGGTGGCAGGGGTCAACCGTGTAGAAATGAAGCCTGTTTAGCTAGATCAGTTGAATAGTCTCATATACCTTTTTCGAACTTTGGCATGTACTTGAATGAATAAAACAAATTCATCATTAAATATATTCTCAATTTTTGTCTATCCAATTAATCATTTGTGTTCTTTGTTGGACAAGGATCTGGGAATTTCAAAGATCTCTAAAGGTCTCTTGGAGGTTGCACAAATAGAACACAAGTTACAGGTAAGATCAGCTATCATACTATTCATTTCTAAAGGCAGGTTTATATAATTTGCGGACATATTTCTATATTTCGTTAATTTGAATTTATGAAAGCCTGTAATTCAACAATAGGCAAAGGATTTCTTAGTGATTTCATGAATGATCTACTTTGAATAAAGGCTGATTGCAGACACCAATTCTTGTCGTAGACAAAACATAATTATTTATCGATCAGTTACATATTGGCTAAGAAGTTTTTTGGTACATTTAATTAAGGAATTTACATATGACACCATGTCAATATATGCTATTCTATAAACATAAGGCTCAGAGGAGCATTAATATTGTGATTTCTTAATTGTTTTGCAGAAAAGTTATTCAAGCCCCAAACCTAAGAAAAAATTTGAAATATCAGAATTGAGGCGGTCTTCAAGAGAAAGAAAACCAGGAATTTCATATTCTGAGGAGGTACATCATTTATCTTTCTGATCTAATTGGATGAGACAGGAGATTGTGGATTGTGCAGCTTTACTTGACATAGGACACAATTATTGGTTTTCCTCTTTGTTTCCGGCTGGTAGTATTATAACTGAGCATGTGAAGATAATCAATGATTATCGCTTTTTATGCATAATGGAAAGTTTGCACTCGGCATCGTTTCGGCCGCTTCACCCGCCCCCCCCCCAGCACCCCGCGACCGGACCCAATTCTTTTAACGCGATGTTCTGATACGAATATAGGCAGATTCCTGAGATGCTCTGAGATCTATGTAAGCCATCTTATTTTAACTTGTTATTTTTTTTTCCATTTGTGTCATTTGGTTGTTGACTTATACTTAGTTATATTTGCTGTACCTTATTTTAGCTTCTTATTATTATCTATTTGTGTCATTTGGTTGTTAAATTATAACTATTTATTTCTGTTATATGTCAGTTTGAGTATGTTTCTGAATCTCTTAGCCATGTTCACATTTTTATATTTATTGTCTTGTTAATTGGTCTTTTGTTATAGGTCATGTTCTAGTAAGAACGTTAGAAGAATAATTCTTTCTCCTTTTGGTCTTTTATCTGCTAAATAACTTGCAGATATCTCATCTAGAAGCAAATCTGAATATAGGAAATGTCTTCATTCGTTGAATTGCATTCTTGATCTCCTGTTCCCTGTTGTTTTGCTCATGTGGTAGTTGAACATCCAATCTTACGCACATTTATCAGTTAACAATTGCTCAATTATGCAGGCACTTATAAGTCCTTTGACTTGTTAGGTATTAAGTCAATTGAGCGACCTAGAATCCTGAAGGAATATTACCTAATCAAAGCTCCCTTCCACTGCACTAAAACTCCAGAGTTATGATGAGGGTTGAGGGATATAATTCATTAATTCTATATTGTAACATGCCTCCGCAAGTTGACCGCCTTTTTCATGGGTCAAATCATGGACTCACACAATGGTATATTTATAGAAAACGCGCTTTAAATATGTGGCAGACGAAATTTTGAGTCCGGGTTTCTATGAAATCATTGAAAAAAAACCCCCTTTCACTGCACCAAAACCTTGAAGTTATTACGAGTGTTGAGGGTTATAATCTATATTCTAACAATCTGCATAAGTGGATGATGAAGCAAATTGTGCTAAGTAGAAGTGACATATGCAGTCAGAAGCCCTATCACATGACTGCATCTGGTACGATATAGACATTCAAATTTTGGGTAGTTTTTGTTAATTGGATGGATATGTTGGGACAAACCCGGGGCCCAATAGAGCAGGGTCGTAGCAATAGTAGAGCAAAAGTAGAGATAAAATGTTGGACACACAGATTTACGTGGTTCGGCATTTGATTGCCTACGTCCACGGGCAAGGATAGAAGAATTCACTATGAGAAGAAAACTCTGGAGTTACAATCTCTCTTTCTAAGGAGATACTCTCTCTATTTTTTCTCTCACACTCTTCTATATAAGAAGTTTTTTCTGGGATGAGATTTCCTTAAGGATTTGGAGCCTATTTATAGGATTTTAAAAAACACTATGCATAATAAAATAATAATAAATTACTATGCTGTGGGGCCCGCCCTTTTGTTTTCTTTTCCTCTTTTCAACATTTGTGGCTGTGCACTTTCGGTGCTGTGGCTGCTGCTTCTTTCGGTGGGTTTGGAATATTAGGCGCCTGACAATCTCCTACTTGAAGATTTGATTGAGCATCAATCATATCTTCACACCATTCTTTCTATCTTGCCATCTTTATATTGCTTACGTCTCAGACAGACCACAGCAGAATCGACACCAAATAAATTTGTCAGTATTGACTGTTTTTGTTAAAAAATCTGCTAGGTTGTCTTTGGTGTGAATTTTCTGCATATCCACTGTTCCTTCTTCCACTTTCTCACGAAAGAAGTGATACTGAACTCGAATATGCTTGGTCTTTGAATGAAAGGCTGGATTTCTTGCCAAATGCAAAGCACTCTGACTATCACAAAATAGAGAAATCTTTTTTTGTTCATAGCCGAGTTCCTCCAGCACCATCTTCAACCACATCGCTTCTTTACTAGCTTGTGTAGCTGCCACATACTCTGCTTCTGTTGTTGAAGTAGCCACAACTGACTGCAGTTTTGAAACCCAGCTTACAGCTCCGTCAGCAAGTGCAAACACATAGCCTGTGGTGGATTTGCTATTATCACGATCACCTGCATAATCAGAATCAACATATCCACTGACAATAAAATTAGATCCCCCATAGCATAATGCAACATTTGAGGTTCCTTGAATGTATCTTAGAACCCTCTTTACAGCATTCTAATGCTCTTTATCAGGATTCGTCATGTATCGACTAACCACTCCCACTGCTTGTGTAATGTCTGGGCTTGTACAAATCATCGCGAACATTAAGCTTCCCACTGCTGATGCATACGGTACTCGAGACATCTCCATCCTCTCTTCTTCACTGCTAGGACTCATACTGGAGGATAACTTGAAATTAACAGGAAGTGGGGTAGAAATTGACTTACAATCTTGCATGTTAAAGCGTCACAAGATTTTCTTCAAATAGTTCTTTTGAGAAAGCCAAATCTTCCTATTAATTCTGTCTTGGTAAATTTGCATTCCTAGAATCTTGTTTGCAGATCCTAAATCATTCATTTTAAATTTCCTAGCCAACTGGGTCTTTAATTCTTTGATACGATCTTTATTGGGGCCTGCAACCAACATGTCGTCAACATACAACAATAAGATAACAAAGTTATTTTTACCAAACCTCTTGAAATATGCACAAGGGTTTGAATTAAATCTGTTGTATCCAAGGCTCATGATGAATGAATCAAATCTCTTGTACCAACACCTCGGCGCCTGTTTTAGACCGTACAGAGATTTGTTCAATCTGCAAACCAAGTTCTCTTTTCCTTTTTCTTCAAAACCTTCTGGTTGGAGCATGTAAATTTCTTCTTCAAGATCTCCATGAAGAAATGCTGTTTTCACATCTAGCTGCTCTAGATGTAAGTCAAATATAGCGCTCATAGCCAGGACTATTCGGACTGTTGTTAGTCGAACTACAGGAGAAAATATTTCATTAAAATCAATACCTTCTTTCTGAGCATATCCTTTTACCACCAATCTAGCACGATATCGCTCCACCTGATCATCGTCGTTTCGCTTGATCTTGTGACCCATTTGTTTCCAATGGTCTTTCTTTTTTGTGACAGTGACACAAGTTCCCAAGTCTTGTTTTTATGGAGAGCTTCAATTTCGTCCTGCATTGCTGTCATCCACAAAGATGCATCTGTGCCATTTATAGCTTCATAAAAAGTTGATGGCTCTCCATCTTCTGTTAGAAGACAGTATGCAACATTACTCTCCGTAATATACTCCGAGTGTCAAGTCGGTGGTCTTCTCTCACGAGTTGACCTTCGAACTTCTGGAGCCTCGGACTCGACCGGTTCTTATACATCATGCTCCGGTGTTGCTTCAGAAGAATTCAGATTATCTTCTACCTGAACAGCTACAGTCTCTGAGTCTTTCCTCGAATTGCTTTCTTTTTCTTCACTTTATAGTTGGTTTTCTACAAAGATAACATCTCTGCTGATAATAACCTTACGGGCAGTGGGATCTCACAGGCGATACCCCTTTACTCCATTAGCATACCCTAAGAATATGCATTTTCTGAATTTTGAATCCAGCTTTGTAATTTCTTGGGCATTGTACATTACGTACACTGGACATCCAAATATATGGAGGTTGGAATAATCAGCTGGCTTGCCAGTCCACATCTCCATTGGTGTCTTCAATTGTATTGCAGTTGATGGAGATCGATTCACAACATAACAAGCGGTTTTTACTGCTTCCGTCCAAAAGATTTTTTCCAGATTTGCAGTTACCAACATAGCTCTTGTTCTTTCCAACAGAGTTCTGTTCATCCGCTCCGCCACTCCATTTTGTTGTGGAGTATAAGCCGTACTGAATTGTCTTTTGATGCCTTCATGCTTGCAGAATGCTAGGAATTCACCGTCTGTGTATTCTCCTCCATTATCTGACCTCAAGCACTTGATCTTCTTCTCAGATTCAAGCTCGACCCGCGCTTTGTAGGCTTTAAAGACTGAGAACACATCCGCCTTCTTCTTGATAGGATACACCCAACATCTCCTGGAGTAATCATCAATAAAGGACACAAAGTACTTTGCTCCTCCTAAGGATGTAACTGGTGCTTGTCATACAACAGAATGAACCAGTTCCAGAATAGTCTTGCTTCTAGAACTCGATGTGTTGAACTTTAGCCGATGCTGCTTACTTGTAACACAATGCTCGCAGAATGGAAGAGCTACCGAATTAAGTCTAGAAAGCAGCTTCTGATCGGAGAGAACCTTCAAGCCTTGTTCTGACATATGGCCTAGTTTGCGATGCCACATCATGGTTTGTTCTTCTCCATGGCTGGTTGATGCCACACATGAATCAGCTTCCTGCATGGTTTCTCCCTTGAGCATATATAGATTTGCAGCTATCTTTTCTTCTTTTATCACCACAAGCGCCCCTCTAACAATCTTCATGATTCCATTTTCGATATGAGTTTTGCATCCGAGTTCATCTAATTATCCCAAAGATAATAGATTCTTCTTCAAGCCCTTCACATGTCGCACATCTTGAATGGTGCGTATTGTACCATCAAACATTTTAATTTTGATAGTGCCAATACCAGAAATCTCCAAGGCATGATCATTCCCCATGAATACAGATCCTCCTGAGATAGGTTCATATTTGTGAAACCAATCTCTCCGAGAGGTCATGTGCCAAGAGGCTGCTGAATCCAGAAATCAGACATCAGCAAACCTCTTTCTGCCTTCATCAACAGTGGTTGCTCCACTGAATAGAATTTCACCATCGTCTGATGTGCTGATAACGCATCCTTAAGATGTTGATGACTCTGAAAACTTTTTCTCTCTACTCTTCTTATTGTGCCAACACTCCGATTTGACGTGCCCTCTTTTGCCACAGTTGTAGCATTTGACATTCTTCTTACTTCTTGATTTGGATCTACCATGGGTATGACTCCCACTGGAGCCACGTTCCGTTGATCTTCCTCTCGTCACCGATAAGGCCTTCGCTTGTTGCGAACTTGCATGCCTGTCTTCCTTGTTCTTGCGCCGATTTTCTTCCTCCAGAACAGCGGCTGTAACATCGTCGAAGACTAGATTGTCCGTAAGGACGTTGTTTGTCAGGTTGATGATGTGTTGATCATACGAGTCAGGTAGACTCTGAAGTAGAAGTTCTGCAAGTTCATTCGCACCAACTGTATACCCCAACGTTGTGAGTTGGGAGAACAATGTGTTTACGGTATTGATGTGGTCGGTCATCGATGTAGATTTCGCCATCCTCAGAGTGTAAAGTCTCCTTTTTAAGAAGATTTTATTGTGCATGGATTTCGCCTCATATAGCTTTGTTAGAGTATCCCAGATCTCCTTTGCTGTCTTCTTCTCCTCTATGCTTGACAGCACCCCGTCTGCTAATGCCAGATGGAGATTTGCAATACCATTTTCGTCCATCTCGTTCCATTTCTTATTATCTGTGATGTCGTTCGGCCTTGCACCAATGACCGCTAGACAATTATCTTTTCTCAAGATAGCTTTTATCTTCAACTTCCACAGAAAAAAATTACTCCCGTCAAATTTCTCGATCTTGAACTTCGTCGCCATTGCTTCTACCACGAACAGTAACTTACTATTTTACGTAAATAGTACTGTATTTATGAGCAGTAATCGTATCCGTGAATAGTACCGTACTTATGAATAGTATCAGATTTGTGAACAGTACCGTACTCGTGAATAGTACCCGTCACCTCCAAAGGGTAAATGATAACCTAACTTATTTTCTGATGTGGAGGATCCACCTTTGGTGGCAGCCATAGAGCATACGATAAGTAGATATATACAAGTACCCTAAGTTGGCTCTGATACCACTTGTTGGGACAAACCCGGGGCCCAATAGAGCAGGGTCGCAGCAATAGTAGAGCAAAAGTAGAGATAAAATGTTAGACACACAGATTTACGTGGTTCGGCACTTGATTGCCTACGTCCACGGGCAAGGATAGAAGAATTCACTATGAGGAGAAAACTCTGGAGTTACAATCTCTCTTTCTAAGGAGATACTCTCTCTAATTTTTCTCTCACACTCTTCTATATAAGAAGTTGTTTCTGGGATGAGATTTCCTTAAGGATTTGGAGCCTATTTATAGGATTTTAAAAAACACTATGCATAATAAAATAATAATAAATTACTATGCTGTGGGGCCCGCCCTTTTGTTTTCTTTTCCTCTTTTCAACATTTGTGGCTGTGCACTTTCGGTGCTGTGGCTGCTGCTTCTTTCGGTGGGTTTGGAATATTAGGCGCCTGACAGGATATATGTGACATAATGAATTTATTCTTTTTATCTGACACAGAAAGCCATAGAAGTTCTTTCCTCATTCCAAGTTTTGGTTGATTCTTTGAGAATGATTATGTTAAAATAGGCACTCTTGGTAATGTCAATTTTTGCACAGAACATATGTTGTAAGCAAGCCAATGACATGTATCTGTAGTCATATTTTCAATATTCTCTTGTTCTCAATCTAGCTTCTGTGGCTTTATTTCCGAGCTGTTTATGTTATGAGAATCCCAACTATTTATCCAGTCTCCATTTACTATATTTCTTGCTTAGACCATGTTATAAGATACGGCTTTGCTTGATTATTTTCACCCTCTTTAGTCAATAAGTTTTGACTACATTCTATTCAATAAAAGTAAGCCAGACGACTAAAGCACTTAAATATTTGGATCAGGCTTATAATGAAGAACTTGTGTCTCATCGCAGAAGGTATCGTTTATTTCTACCGCAACTATTTATCATTGCATAGCAGAAAAGAAGGGTCCTCATGTTGCTAAAATATGTTATTATTTTTCTTTCAGTTACAAAAGATCAATGAACAAAAATGCTGATAGAGCATATACTGGAAGAATCGCTTCTTATCAACAGATAGCTGCTGCAGTAAAGAGAGCAGAGAAACTGGAGATGGATTTGAAATCCCCCCATCCTTCTTTTGTTAAAACTATGGTCCGGTCACACGTATCTAGTTGCTTTTGGCTTGTGAGTTCAATCGTACATTTTAGAAGTTATTTCACTGCCTTTTGAAGTCAATAATTCATAACTCTGATGTGTTTATTTGGTAACAAG
The DNA here is from genome assembly GCF_001876935.1 of Asparagus officinalis. Taxonomy (NCBI): domain Eukaryota; kingdom Viridiplantae; phylum Streptophyta; class Magnoliopsida; order Asparagales; family Asparagaceae; genus Asparagus; species Asparagus officinalis. The sequence continues at coordinate 80,854,978 of NC_033800.1, forward strand.
GGCCTTCCAACAAAGTTTTGCAAGGATAACCTTCCTCTTTCTGAGCTCAGAATGGTTTTAGAAGATGAGGAAGGCAAGGAATATGATGCTGTATATATTGGGAAACGGACTGGCCTTAGCGGTGGATGGAGAGGCTTTGCATTGGACCACAACTTGGAAGATGGAGATGCTTTAATATTTGAACTTACTGAGCCAGCAAGGTTCAAGGTATTTTTTAGTGTTCAATATTTCTTTTTATTGGATGGCATGCAACATTGAGCTTGCAATCTTATGACCTCCACCCCTCACCATTTTTTTTCTCCTCTCCTACTGTATAGATGTTTACCACAGTTGACAGTATTTCCGTTCATATGTTTTTACTTTGATTGTTCTGTTATACTTCTGTAGATTAACCATATGATGGTGGTTTGATTTTGGAGAAGACAACTCTCTACACAAAGGGAACCTTTATTAATAGAACACTAAATATTACAGCACTGAATATTACACACTCATCTCTTACAAGAATACCTCACTATAACACAACTCTCTTATTTTGGTGGACACTCACACAAGCCTACACTACTCACTCAAGCTCATTTCTCGCTTCGTTGCTCAAATGAGACCCCAAGACCCCTATTTATAGTTGCCCAAGAATGCTAGGAAGTGTGTAGAAGAGTGAACGCCAGTCATACACTTGTAGGAAGTATCTAGAACAACAAACATGAGCCATACACTTGTATATCTCTAGAAATTTCTTGATAGAACTTACTCTGTAGTATAATGCTCAGGAGTATTCTAGAGTATTACTCTAGATTGTTCAAAGTTTGTGGGGATTTTCAACACTCTCCCCATCACCAACTTTATTCTGCCATGTTGTCATTCCAAGTTGTCGGAATTCTCCAATCTTTGAAGGAGTTCTTTGTGAAAATATCTGCTACTTGGTTTGGTCTTGATTGGTTGCATCACTATTTCTCCTTGTAGTATCTTTTCTGTTATGTGGTGATGATATATCTTTATGTGTTTTATTCTTGCATGGAACACTATTTCTCGCCAGTTGGATTGTTGATTGATTGTCGCAGTGGAGAGGAACCTAATAATCAACAAGCTGATGCATATTACTCAGTAGTTGTAGTAACCATGTACTCTCCTAGGCTGTTATAGCTGCTGCTCTGTACTCTGCCTCGGTAGTCAAGAATGACATCCTCAATTGCCTTTTACTATACCAGGATACTACTCCTAATCCAAGACTGAAACATATCCCATTGTTGATCTGTGAGTGTCATGATCTCTAGAAAAGTCTGCATCGCAATATCCAATAGCTTTAAGTAATTTTGCTTTCTTGTATAGTAGGCCAAAGTTTAGTGTTCCTTTTACATACCTTACTATTTGTCGAACTGCTCCTGGATGAGGTTTCCTTGGCTTTTGCATGGACCAGCTTGTTACTCTAACTCCAAATGAGATGTCAGGCCTGTAATAGTTAGATTAGACTACCTACCAATTGCCGGCACATAGTCGAATTCTCTGTCTCTGCCTTTTTCTGTGCATAGTCTTACATTTACCTCCATAAGAGTTTCAATTGACTTGCATTTTAGCATCCCGAATTTCTGCAAAAGCTCTTTGGCATACTTGTGTCGGTGCAAGAATAGCCATTCTTTTGTTTATTCTATCTCAAGTCCGATAAAGTGTTTGAGCTCTCTAGGTTCTTTCATCTAGAATCGCGCCACCAGGTCCTCTCTATTTCGACTTATTTCTATTTCTTCATCTCCAATGATGATAAGGTCATTTGCATACACTAGCCTACTGCTAGTCTCCCTTCAAATTCTGCTTGAATCTGCTATCTTTTCATACCATACACTAACATGCTTGAATCTGACTGGTGTTAGTGCATATCCATTATGCACCAAAAATTCTGTTATCTTTTCATACAATGCTCGTGGAGTTTGCTTTAGTCCATAGAGAGTTTTTCTCATCTTACAGATATATTTTGGATGTTCATAATTTTCAAAGTCTTCTGGTTGCTCGATGTATATGTCTCGATCCAGCTCTCCATGTGGAAAAACATTCTTCACATTCATCTATCATAACTTCCATGACTTGTTTGTTGCTAAGGGTAGAAGGACGTGCATCGTAGTTATTTTAGCTACTGGACTATGTCTCATCATAGTTCAACGCACATTGTTGTGAGAATCCATGAGCTACCAGTTGAGCCATATACCTTTCGATAGGCCATTTGAACGAGTCTTCACTTTATAAACCCATTTACGTGATATGAGCTTCACATCTTTAGGCTTGAGCACCAAGTCTAAGGTTTGATTCTGTTGTAGTGCCACCATCTCTTCTTCCATTGCTTTTCTCCATTCAACACCCTTAGGGGGGGTTAGTCACATGGAACTTAAATCTGGAACTGGGATAATCTGTGGGATAAAAATTTAAGGTGTTAGTCACATAGAATTAGGAAATGGGATATTTTTTATAGTGTTAGTCAAATAGAACTTTTGTAGAACTAGAACTGTATTATTTTTTTGGTGCGTTAGTCAAGTAGAATTCTACTTGAATTAGAATTGGGATAATTTGTTATAATTATCCCACTCAGTGATTTTAAAAGCGCTCTGAGGCGCGCGCCTCGGGCGCAAAGCGCTGCGGCGCGGCGGCGTAGCGCCCCGCATGAGGTGCGGGGCGCTACGCTTACGCGAAGCGCGCGCCTCATCAACGCCCCACAGCGCTTCAGAAGACAACCAAGGCGATCGCCTTGAGTTCAACAGATGTGGGTTGGTTTTAAACAGGCTATCGGGTACAAACCCGACTCAATATTACACCCAAGGTCCCAAATCGGTCTCACCTCTTCGATTTTTACCGCTGCAAAGAAAATTAGGGCTTCTATCTTCACCTCTGCAAGAAAAATTAGGGCTTCCTTCTCCTGCGGCCGCGAGCAGAGGACGACGAGCTTCCGACGAAAGAGCGGAGGACGATGAACAGCCGACGACGAGAAGAACGCGGCGAGCTTCCGGCGGTGATCGAAGGTTTGTTTCCCTACTTTTTTCATTTCTTTTTGTTTGCCGTTTTTTTCTTTCTCTGTTCGATTTTCTCTCCCCTCTTCATTTTTTTTCCTTTTCTCTCCCCGCTTCGTTTCTTTTCTTTTCTTTCTCTGATCGAAACTTCGGTCTCACCTCTTTGCCTTTTTTTTTATTCTCACGTGAACTTAACAGCTCTGTTGCCTTTTTTTTATATTCTTTTTTTCTTCATTTATCTCTGTTAAGAGCTTAATGTTGTTCGGGTAGTTGGTAATAAACTGATTTTTAATGTTTACTATTTTAATGAATAGTTAGTACTTAATAACTTGAGTTAATGATTTGAGGTAGTGAGCTAAGAATTTAGATTTGACTGTTTGATAGCAATTTGGCGAGTAGAGAAGTTTTGTTCAAACATTGTGTTGAGTCAGTTGACTGTTAAGATGGGGTTAATCAAATGATTGTTTGACTATAGAAATACTAACTAACTTACAAATGTTTGATTGTAGAAATGCTAACTAACTTACAATTATTTACAAAGAGATTTACGGACTAATTGCTTACTTCTTATTAATACATATTACATATCATGATATCAATCATAATTGTTGAAAATGTGATACTATTTGATTTCTTGTGCGAGACTACGAGTATTGATTCTTGCTATTTGCACTAAGTGTAGTGCTACACTGCTATTAGTTGACTTGAAAGTTGAAACTTGATTCGCTATTTATAACCTGTAAAGAAGGAAAATAAAAATATAGTTGTTAGTGTCATGCAATATATTAGTATGAAAGTTTAAAAATATAGTTGTTAGTGTCATGCAATAGAAATTTCACAAATATTTATTATTTTCATGCATCTTGTATATCTCAAAAATTTATGGTCAGGATCGCGCCTCGCTTCGCTCGGGCGCGCGCATCACATTGCGCCTTGCGCATGTACGCGTAAACTGACTTTGCGCCCCGCATTGCGCCTCGCGTATTGAAAACACTGATCCCACTAATTATATTACCTATATATAGCCATAAGTTCCCCTCTCAAAAATTATCCTACACATTGAAAAGAACCACATTGAAAAAAACCAATTGGGGGAAAAATTGAAGCGGTGCTTCCGCCTCCCTCCCTCCCAAAAAATTTCTCCGCCTCTCTTCTCTCCGATCCTCTTCCCTTCCCAGTGCGTCGTCTCCGCCGTGTCATCTTCTCCGACTTCATCAACTTCTCCTGCGCCGTCCACGAGATCAGGTATATAACTTCAGTTCTTTGGATTTTAAACACAGTTGATGATCAGGCCTTTAGATCAAAATATCGATTCATGTATGTATCACCCCAAAAATCAAGATTTCCTCTGTACTTGTTATATTAGATATGAGTTCTAGAGATAGCAGAGCCAATTCAAGAAAGATGAAAACATGTAATTTGATGTACAATTGTTTTATAATCGCTGTTTTTGAACCTTATTTTGTTGGTTAGTAATATTGTTTAATACCTTCTAAAAGGCAAGGCTCAATTTGACGGAAATAACTTAATATGAGGATGGAAGTCTACTGAATAAATGAATTTTTGACAGGCTTCTGCTAGGCCTTTTCGCATTTTTGGCATCAAAGTTTGTTATCGTTGTACTTGTTCTATGGATTTTAAACAAAGTTGATGATCATGCCTTTAATTTGCTTGTAATTAGATCAAAAAATTGATTCATGTATGTAAAAAATTGATTCATGTATGTATCACCCCAAAAATCAAGATTTCCTCTGTACTTGTTATATTAGATATGAGTTCTAGAGTACTTTACCTGATAACAGGAAATACTCACGGAAGTTTCTCATGGTGCTCATCTTTAGGTTTTAGTTGTGCTTTTCCTTTCTAGTTGTGGTTGGATATCTGCATACAAATTAGTTATAGGAAATTTGATTGCATAGATTAGTTATATTGCTGCCTTTAAAAATACTTGGCTTTGATTTAATGGTGAAAGTTATTGATCACTGAATGTTTTCAGTTTGATGTTAGTCATTCATTCAGTGAGAGAGTATAGTACAATGGCATGTCCAGTCCATCACCAGTTACAAAACCATACAAAATGTGATTAACTTCTGTCCATGTGAATACTAAATAATATGTAATTAGATTTTGTAAATGAAAGTACCATTTTGTAATTGAAAGTACCATTGTGTGATTAACTTCTGTCCATGTGAATACTAAAGCATAGAGATGAACATATAATCAGAGTCAGGTGGGGAATAAGTTTCCTACATAGGAAATCAAAGAGCAGTTTGTCATATAGTTAAGGCATTCCCATATCAAATGAATCATACTCTGTAATTTATATATATTTTTGCAATTTTGGTCATAGATAATGATAGTGTGTAGAGTGCAAACTTAATTTAATGATTATTTTTGCTATCTAGTTCTCATAATTACTAAATTTAACAGACCATGTCTATAAATAAAAGGGAATTAGGAAATGAAGAGAAGGATTTAATAGAAAATCAAAAACATTGGCCGTGTAAAAAGAAACACATGCAGGCTATATTTGGCAGTGTCAGTGATATCAAACATGGTAAAATATCCTTATGTTTTAAGTGAGTCAACAACAAAAAAACTAGCTACTAATAATGGCCAACACAAAAATGTTATGAACAAAACTAGCGGGAAGTACATAATAACGAGAAGTATAAACAAAACCAAATCCGTAACTACTAAGGCAAAATATACATGAAGTAAATCTATTAACAAAAAAGTTAGAAAAGAAAAAGGGAAATCTAAAAAATCTGCAAGTTCACAAGATTTTGACTTCCTCAAGAAACTAGCTAGCAGTCTTAACCACCTGTTTCTCAATTGGTGATTTTGTGGGTCAGGTTGATGTATCAGTTGGAATGGTCAAAAAGTACCGAAGCTCAAAGGTGACAATTGAAGGAATGAAATTGTATGCTAGACTGTAATTTGATCAATGGAAGCCAAAAAAAAAGCAGCTAGCAGTAAATAATTTTTCAACACACTAATTACATGTTGCCCAATAGCTTGTGAAGCCTGATTATAAGGTCCATCTCAGCATCCTCAACCTTCCCTCTCTTAATGCTTGGGCATATATAGTTCAACCATCTTAGCTTGTTTCTTTTTTGACACCTATTGAGGCCTTCAGTCCTTAAAACAAACAAGAATGAAATAAAAAGTCAATTGTATCTATCAAATATCCCCAAATTATATATTTATCTTTATTGATATCTCCTAACTCTTATGTTGCTTTCTTTGTGGTCACAAGTTTTCGTGATTTTGCTTGTGTTTACGCCATTGTTCGTTCCACTTCTGAAAATGAATTCTGTCTACTTTGCTCACCATCATGTTTAGTCTGTCATCACCAATATTTTAATCCAATTCATATTTGAGATTTTGAAAAGTTATTTTTGAATTTGTTATAGGATGGACATAAGATCACAGAGTCAGGATCAAGAAGAAATATTTCGAGGTCTAGAAAGTGAGGGACAAAAAAGAGCAAGGATGGATTATATGACATGGATTGAAGCAGAGGCTAATGATTTGCTTAGACTGTTAGTAGAGGAAGTTAAGAATGGAAATAAGCAAGCAAATGGTAGTTTTAAAAAGTATGTGATTATGAGGAATGTGATACCCCTAGTTGAAAAATTTGGAAAAGATTTTAGATATAATCATGTAATGAACAAGATAAAGCAATGGAAGAGAAAGATTTCAACTGTGAAGATCCTGATGAAAAATAACTCTGGTTTTGGTTGGGACCCTAGCACACAAAAATTTACTTGTCCAGACGAAGTATGGAATGACATTTTAGAGGTTGGTTTATGTCATGTTATTTCATATATATTAATTTAAACATAATATTAATTATTTTCATATGTTATGTTTTAGGCACGTCCAAATACTCCAAATCTCAAAGATAAACTTTTTAAGAATTTTGAGGATATACTGATGGTATGCGGAGATCATGGCGCTTCTGGCAGAGGAGCTATAGGTTTAGGTCCTGATGGCTTGGATGAAGCAGCTTAGAGGAAGTGGTTGGGGAGGGCATACTTGGTACTGATGCTGAGATGGAATCTCCGGATGGAGATGTTACTGTAGATATGCAACATGCTACCACCGTTCCCAGTGATAATATTCCATTTTCTGCTTCTGGACCATCCACTCTGAATAATGGTAAACGAAGGCGTAGGTCAATTGGTACTGCAGCCACATCCTCTGCATCTTCCCAGTTATCGTTGCAAGAGGTAGGAGAGGGAGTTGTCACTGTAGGTAAAGCTTTTCATGAGTTAGTTGATGAGTTGAGGAAGATAAGAAAAGGTCGGAATAAAGAATGTGTTGATGCTGTTATGTCTACTTCTGAATTGACTAAGCCACAAAAATGAAATATACTCAGTGATAATATCTCACAGGACATGAATGATGCCTTTATTGACATGGATACAAAAGACCGCTACGAGTTTCTACATTTTAGGTTAATCGGAGAGATAATGAATGATGGTAATGATGGGACTCAAGCCAATTTGATCCAAATAGTGAACATTATGATTCTGATTTCTTTGGAGATGTTTAGAGGCTGTAATTTAGAAGTTTAGGATGTTTCTATGTTTTTTAAGATTTGTTATGGTGTTAGGATTATGTGGAGTTTCATATTGTCAAACTATTTTTCATCGAGTAGGTGGAACTTGGGATAATGTCATGTTTTTTTTGGAGATTTGGAAAGTATTTTTAGGATCAATTTTATTTCAATTTGTCAAAACCATTTATTTTTAGGATATTGCTAAGATTTTCTTTATTTGTTTATATTATGTTCTTATGTTATTTGACTTGTCAGCTATCTTAGTTTGGTGCATTTACAACCATCTTTTTTGATAACACTTTATTTATTTCCTATTCACATCAATTTCATGTAAATTGATTATATTTCATTGGTTATATTATTTAATAGGATGGAGGAAGATCAAAATTTGCCCATTTTATTTTTTCATCATGAAGACTTTGATGATAATCTTTTAATTCGTGTAATCGAATTAGCTGCTGAGGCTGCATATTTGTTCACAAAGGTATCAGGACTTCTATCACAAGAGTTCATAGCAAATACGCTTAATTTCCGAAGTCCTCGACGTGGTATTACAGATCTTGGTCTCACATACTTACAGTCCAAGATGAATAATCATCCACAAGATTTTCGTAAAATTTACCGTATGTACCCAGATTGCTTCATGAAGTTATGCAATATCTTAAGAGAGCAGGGCTATATACAAGACACATACTACATTAGTGTTGAGGAGATGATTGCTATTTTTCTTCTCACAGTTAGTCAGAATCAACGATACTCTGTTGCAACTGATCGATTTGATCGCTCAAAATGGACCATCAGTGTATGTTTCAATAAAGCATTATGTGCCCTGGTATCTTTAGCATCATGCTTGATGGCATCACCCCCTACTGATTGATAAGGTTAAATCAGAATCTCGCTTTTGGCCTTATTTCAAGGTAATTCTTATTGCTTTAGATTTTACACATGCAGACACACACACACACATGCGTGCACGCCCACACACACATCACTCGAGATGGTCTGACACATTGATTATTCAGGACTGTATCGGTGTAATAGATGGGACTCATATACCGTGCATGATGTATAACATAGATCAGACGTCCTATCGAAATAGACATGGTTTTCTCTCTCAGAACATCTTGGCAGCTTGCACATTTGATCTCAAATTCATTTATGTCTTAGCTGGGTGGGAGGGCTCTACTAATGATGCAAGAGTCTTGAAGGATGCTATGAGTAGACCTTATGGACTTCTACTTCCACAGAGTAATAATCTGTACATAGTATTCCATCAATTAAAGAATATTTTTTAGTTTTATAATATTTTTTTCTCATTCATATTTTTATTCTTGTTTGTAGATAAATTTTATCTAGTTGACTGCGGCTATCCAAATAGGCTACAATTTCTTGCTTTATACCGAGGTCAAAGGTACCATCTTTTAGAGTTCGGCCCTGCTAATAATCGACAACGACCACGAAATTCAAAAGAGGTTTTCAACCATCGGCATGCGTCTCTTAGAAATTGTGTCGAGCGCATCTTTGGAGTTTTAAAGTCTAGATTCACTATTTTCAAGAGCCAACCTCCAGGTTTTCCATATGCCACACAAATAAAGATGTTCGTTGCATGCATAGGATTGCATAACTTTTTAAAATTGGAGAATACAAATGATGACTTCGACATTTATGATCTTCCACTAGAAGCTCCACGAAATATTACTGATGCAGATGATGACTCCGATGAAGAAGATGAGTTATAGACTCAACAAACTCAACGAGTAGCTGCAGGAGCTTGGAGAAATTCTATGGCGGAGGTCATGTGGGATGATGAAAGTCGAGTCACTCTAGGGATTTAGATTTTTATTTAGTTGTAAAATATTTTATTATTTGAGATGAATAGTGATGTTTTATTGCTTTATTTTTATAGTTATTACTAGACTAATCAATTGCTTATCAATCTTGTATTATTTTTAATATACAATTATCAATAATAATAATTTATACCCACCATTACCCCCACCAAATTATCCTACCAAATTATCCCATTTCATAAAATTATCCATCATTATCCCACCAAATTATCCTACCAAATTATCCCACTTCAAGAATTATCCATCATTGTTCCACTAAATTATCCCAGTGTTAAAAAATTATCCTACTTTACCAATTATCCTAGTTCTACTTAAAAAGTTCTATGTGACTAACCCCCCCTTAGATTCTTTGGATGTGGTTGACTTTTTGAAACTCTCTACTTCAGCAAGGGCTGCATTAGCGTATTTGTGATTTGATTTCTTCTACCTATTCGATCTCCTAAGTTATTATGCCTCATCCTCTACCTTTTCTAATTGACTTGGTCAAAGCTCCTTAGGTGCTTCATGTACTCTCACCATCCACAACCTTGTAGAAGAACTAGGTTGTATGGAATCATCTAGAGTGAGTTGTTGCTCCTTGGCTTCTAGTATTGGTGACATTATCTTCTTGTTCTTCCTTCTATAATTTCTTTCATAACTTGAATTCTAAATGTTTAGAATCTGGCTATGCACCCTGTTGCTACCACCAGGATGATGCTTCATCGAAGACGTTATTGTGTGAAACGTAGCATATATTGGTTGTAGAAAACAACACTTCCATCACTTTTTCTTATTATCATAGCTGATGAAGAAGCATTAGAGTGCCTTCTTGTCAAACTTTGTGCACTGGTGATCAGGTAGGAATACATAACATACACACCTGAAGACTTTCGGTTGGCTTATAGTCGGCCTGAGATTCCATAGCTTCTGCAAGGGTGAAACAAATCCAAGCTTTGCTTGTGGTAGCTGATTTGTAGCATACATTGCCGTCTTCATGCATTCTGCCCAGAAGCGACTAGATTTGCTCTTTGCGTGCATCAAGCTTCGACATATTTTTGCAATATGTCAATTCTTTCTTTTTGCCACATTATTCTGTTGTGGTGTCCCTGAGCAGGTCAATTGTTGTTGAATTTTACGATCTTTGAGGTAGTCATAGAACTCTCTCGATGTATACTCACCTCCATTATTAGTACGCATGCACTTGATTTTCTTATCGATTTTACTTTCTATCTTCTCCCTTGAACTTCTTAAATTTCTTTAGTCTTAGATTTTTTTGTTAGACCGTAGAGGGGGGAGGGGGGTTGATTAGGATCTTACGCTAATCTAATCCGATTTTATGCCAATAAAAACTTATTAATAAATTATGCTTGTAAGATAGATATACAATATGTTATGAGCAAGAATATGCAATATGAACAAAGAGATATATCCTATATGGTAAAATATATGTAAGAATATATAAACAACACAAGGGTAAACAATCTAAACTAAAGATACAATTATGATAGGGTAATATAAACAATGCAAACACACAATATGATCACGGAGTTTGGACCTTCCGTTCTACGTCTCCGCTCCCTATTCCCGGGAAGAAATCCACTATCACAACCAGATTTTCTACACTCACCCGAACACACACTCGATTTTCTAGCTAACCGAAAATTTTACAATCTCACACTCTTGCAATCTCACTTTACACCCTCTTAAGTGTTGGTCTCTAGTCTATGTCTCCCTCAAGTGTTAGGAATTATAACCTCTCTAGGTATTATTACCTACCCCACTCCTCTTGGGACGATCCCGTCTCTCACAACACACTTCTCTCGATGTATAATTGTATTACAAGGTGATCTACACAATTAGGCACGAATACAACTTTGGTTCTCTACAATGGACGGGAACTCAATTAAGCTCACTATCAATTGATACAACTCCCCTGATGTGAAACAATGTATATGCAGGTGCAAGATCAGCGACAACAATGCTTCACCAAATCAGCGATCGATCTAAGCAGGAAGTTCAAGAGTAAAATGAAGCGAACGATGGTTTTTAAGCAAAAGTTGCAATGTACTAAGTTTGAACTTTTGTAAAATTATTCCGATAAATAATGTAATGATTCGTTCTCTTAATACAGTTCAATTTGTAATATTTAGATAAGCAGAATTACTCAGCAACAGATTCACTAACTCACTAATCAAACTGAATACAGCATAGTCGCAATTGATACTAAGATTGATAATAACATGCACGCAATAGCAATTCCGAAAATACTTGGGCCTAAGAAAATTAAACCTTCGTCAGGTTGGACTGGTTCGACGGGAGGATCCTCTGGAGGTGGTGTAGTAACACCGAATCTGAGTGGCGGGAGTTCTCCTCCGAGAGCTACGTAATTGGGATGAAGCAGCGTGTCTGGATGAAAACGTCGGTGCCAAGAACTAATTCCCAAGTGACTCTACGCTGTCGACGATCTGATGAGTCATACGCTCGACGTACTCGGGTACACTCTCGAATGACCGATAATCGAACCATGGGGAAAGCTACAAATCAACAATACCAGTCTCTGGGTCAAGCACAAGATCGTTGTCTTCAACGTCAGGATCAGCCATACACCAACGAACTGCGGAGTCGTGATTCGGAACAGTGCAAATTAGGTCTGGGTCAGGACCTGGTTCAACTAAACCGGGTCGAGTTTGAACCAAAATAAACCATCCAAATGAAATCAGATGGTCTGAGCAAATAGATCAGATCCAAATATAAAGGATCGGGTCTGTTCAAGCGCTAGACCCAAAAACCCGTTCAGCTCAACTCCAATCTGAGGAGAAGCGTGCGTTGGCGGCTTGAGGATGAGGAACGACGACGATCTTCGTCGGGTAGGGCGACGACGGGGCGGATCTGGGACGCGGTAGAGGTCGGGGCACTGTCGGAGATGGAGGAAGTAGGGGAGTTCGACGGCGGTTGTCGAGCGGTGGAGGCTGAGGGCGTCGATTAGGGTTCGGAGCTCAGCTGGAGAGGCAAGCGGTGGTGGGCTACTCATACTCGTGGTTGATGGCGGCGACGAGGGTTTCAGGGCGGTGTATGCGTGGTTGATGGCGGCGACTAGGGTTTCAGGGCGGTGGGTGTTCGGGAGTGACGAAGGGCGGCGGCTGCTTGAACGGAAGAAGGAACAGGGGGAGCGATCTTAGGGTTTCACACCCACGTTTCACACGTTCAAACACAGGTAATCGCAACTAATTTTCAAATAATCTTCATTGTTTTAATTCTGATTACAACAAGGTTTATATAGAGAATATTACAGAATTTCAAATCTCAATCAAATCTCTCTCAACCTCATCCAATAACAATCTAAATAACTAACACAATTCTAATATGAAATCAATTATTAACTGAAAAAATAACTAAAAAAATCTAAATATCAGAACCATATCCCTACGATCTGATGCACGACTGAAATACGACGTCTTCTACGCTGATAAACACAGCGAAAGTCCCGTGTACGTGCTTGGATGTCCTCATCATTCTCCCCAGGTGGGAGAGAACTGTCGAGTGTAAATCAAGATGGCTGTCATACTCCTCAAGAAGATCTGGATCCAGCCTCTGTAAATCACCTCGATCGAGCCAAGTATCATCAGACTCAGGTCTATTTTTCCAACGAACCAAATACCTGCGGATACCATCATTGTTAGTAGAAACAATGTTATCATCAATAATAGCATCAATGTCATGTGCTGTATATGTAGGTGATATCTGGGGAAGTGGAGGTAAATGGGAGCTCTTAAAAATAGTCTTAGGGGTAGGCTCATCAACCAGTGGGTTGTCAGGGTTAAAATGTGGGCCTTTGTACTCTACTAAATCCTCAATATTAAAAGTGGAACCAATATTAAAACCTTCAGGAAGGTCGAGAACATAAGCATTATCATTAATTTTCTTGAGAATTTTAAAAAGCCCTGCACTTCGTGCATGCAACTTTTTAACAGTTCCCGGAGGAAACCGTTCCGGACGTATCCGGACCATCACATAATCGCCTACACTAAATTCTTTAAACCTCCTTAGATTTGCTCGCATTTTATAGTTAGTATTGCTGTCATCTTTATACTGATTTCTTTATGCAAGTCATGAATGCGAGATGCAAATGCAGATGCTGACTCAGATACTCTGTGATGTGTAGACACGGGGACAAGATCTATAGGCTGTCTAGGTTTGTAACCATACACTACTTCAGCTGGACTGACACCTGTAGACCTATTAACAGTTATTATAAGCAAATTCAGCAGTAGGCAGATGTTGATCCCAATCCCTAAGATTTTCGCCAACTAGTGATCTCAATAGGTTTCCTAAGCTCCTGTTGACTACTTCAGTCTGACCATCGGTTTGGGGATGAAACGCCGTCGAGAATTGAAGCTTAGTTTCCATTTTGTGCTAAAGGGTTTTCTAGAAATAACTAGTAAATTTAACATCCCTATCGGATACAATTGTTTTCGGAAGCCCGTGCAGTTTAACAAAAATTTAACATCCCTATCGGATACAATTGTTTTCGGAAGCCCGTGCAGTTTAACAACTTCATTAAAGTACAGCTTGGCTACATGAGAAGCATCAGAAGTTTTGGAGCACGGTATGAAGTGGGCCATTTTGGAGAATCGGTCCACTACAACAAGGACATAATCGTGTTTTTTAATTGTCTTTGGGGGTCCTGACATGAAGTCCATGCTGATATCTTGCCAGAGACAATTTGGTACATGGAGAGGGGTGTATAGGCCAGTGTTCTGCTTACGTTGTTTAGCTAGTTGGCAGGTGTGACATCGACCTACTAGCCTAACAACGTCACGTTTAATATTTGGCCAATAGAAACGACATTCAACTGTTTCGACAGTCTTGTTATTCCCAAAATGTCTTGCAAGACCTCCAACGTGTAGTTCCCAAATCAAGAATTCTCTCAGCGAAGTGTCGGGAATACACAACTTGTGAAAATGGAAAAGATATCCATCCTCCAGGAGAAAGCCATCAATTTCACGGGTCACTCCATTATTCAGCAAAGTATAAACTTCGCTAAAATCAGGGCACGATTCATACTGTTCTTTGACTTTCTCAAAGCTAACTACTTCCGCACTCATGATTGAGAGAAGGTGCATGCAACGACTGAGTGCGTCGGCGGCCTTATTCTCCACTCCTGCTTTATGTTTAATCGTGTAGGTGTAGTCCTGGAGGAACTCAACCCAACGACCATGCCTAACATTCAGCTTCTTTTGGGAGTGAATATATCGAAGGGCCTCGTGGTCAGAATATATAACGAATTCTTTCGAAAGTAGGTAATGACGTCAGTGACGAAGAGATTGTATTACCACATAGAATTCTTTATCATAGGTGAAATAACGTTGCCTTGTATCATTCAGCTTCTCGCTAAAGTAAGCAACGGGATGTCCTTCTTGAGATAGAACTCCACCTATGCCAATACCAGAGGTATCGCACGCAATTTCGAAGACCTTAGAAAAATCAGGCAGGCGCATAACAGGTGCTTGCGACATTCTTTGCTTGATCTCTACAAATGCCTTGATAGCAGCCTTTAACTACTCGAACTCACATTTCTTTAAGCAATCGGTAATAGGGGCCATGATGGTGCTGAAACCCTTGATAAATCGGCGATAAAATGTAGCGAGCTCGTGAAAGCTTCGAACATCTCTAATGTTCTTGGGTTCGGGATATTCTTCGATAGCTCTAACTTTCTCAGGATCAGCGGATACTCCTTCAGAAGAGACTACAAATCCTAGAAAATGACTTGGTGTGTAAGAAAAGTACATTTCTTAGGGTTAGCATAGACTTGCTCTTTTCTTAACACAGCACAGACTTGACGCAGATGGTCCACGTGTTGCTCACGATAATTACTGTAAATAAAGATATCGTCAAAGTACACCACCAAGAATTTTCCTATAAAGGGGCGGAGTATTTGAGTCATCACTCTCATAAAAATGCTTGAAGCATTAGTCAAGCCGAAGGGCATGACCATCCACTCGTACAATCCGTCTTTCGTCTTCAAAGCGGTCTTCCATTCGTCACCAGGGCGGATGCAAATCTGATGGTAGCCATTCTTAAGATCAATCTTAGAGAAGATGGTGGCTCTAGACATTAAGTCAAGCATGTCATCCAACCGGGGAATGGGGAAACGATATTTCACCGTGATCTTATTGATTGCACGGCTATCCACACACATACGTCATGTGCCATCCTTCTTGGGCGTTAGTAATGCGGGGACCGCACAAGGGCTCATGCTTTCTTTCACAAAGCCTTTCTTCAGCAGCTCATCAACTTGCCTCTTCAACTCTGCATGTTTATTGGGATTCATTCAATAGTGAGGCAAATTGGGAAGGGTTGCTCCCGGGACTAAATCAATTGCATGTTGGATATCATGCATCGGGGGTAACTGGTCCGGGAGGTCTTCAGGGAAGACATCAGAGTATTCTTCCAATACAGGAACAACTTCTGGGGGAGCTGCATCGGCAATATCCTTAGGAGCTTCTCTAGCGGCGAGGGCAAAAATGGGAGCTCCATTGTTCAGTTCACGATCAATCTCTTTGGCTCCAATTAGATTAACGCCTTGGGAAGACTTGTTTGGATCGGGTTACTTGTCATTACTTTTCGGTTGAACCAGAAGGATCTTGACATTCTTCCCGTCATGCTCGAACAATAGCATGTTTGATCGCCCGAGGATATGAACGTCGTTATCAAATAGCCAGAGTCTTCCAAAAATAACTTGACCCACATCCATTTTTAGAACATCGCACCAAACTTTGTCCTTATAAATAGAAAATTGAAGATGGACCAAACATCTCTCTTGGACATTAAGTGCAGTGTCGTTAATCTATGATACTTTGTATGGATTAGGATGGGGTACAACTTTAAGACAGCTTAGCGATCACTGCTGAAGAGACCGCGTTAATGTAACTTCCACTGTCTACGATCACTTTATAATTTTTATCACCAATCATTATGAACGTATGGAAAATGGAAGTACGTCTCCAATCATCAACAGCCTTGAGTTGGGAGATGGCGCATCTTTCAATTTGCCTAAGACAACCTAAGGTAGTATCATCTGCATCATCCTCGAAATCATCGGTATCATCGTCAATTTGATGGATAAACTCGTCGCTATCAAGTTCAGGTGCAAATTCGTATTGTCCATCGATGATAGCAACCTTGTGACGGGTCGAACAGTTCGCAGCAACATGTCCATACCCTTGGCATTTGTAGCACTTGATGTGAGGGCCGATCTTGGAGAAATCTTTCTCCGGCTCCTTGCCTTTGGGGTCGAATTTAGGCTGGGAAGAACTAGGGTTAGATCGATTCGGAGGCTGACTAGAGGTAGTAGCACGGGAAGGCTGGGAGGAATAAGTTCTAAAATCCTGACTCCTATAAGATTTGGCTTCATCTAAATCTTAAACTAATGTGTAAGCTCTCTTAAGGGTGTCTACTCCTCTAACAAAGAGTTCAGCTTGGAGGTCATTTCTCAATCCAGCTCTAAACTTTGATAAGACCTTCATTGGTGCCTCTTGTTCAATGGTGCTGCATCGAGTAAACAATTCGTCGAATTGCGCAACATATTCTTTCGCAGACTTGGTTCCTTGAGTGAGACGATGCCACTTGTCTAACAATCTATGATAAGACGATGTCGGGAGGTATTTTCGTTTCAGTTCATGTGCCATTTCTCGCCAAGTTGTAATTGGTAACTCACCTTTAATATGTCTTAGCGTTTCGAGGTTGGACTAATATTGGCAGGCAGGTCCAGTGAGTTTCATAGCTGCGAATTTGACCTTCCGGGGTTCCGTCAGGGCGTTCCAATCAAAGTAGCTATCCATGTTCTTTAGCCAGTCCAAGAAAGCTTGAGGGTCGAGCTTGTCGTCAAAGGTTGGTGCGCTGACCTTAATGCTCATCAAGTATTGCGCGTCCGGGTCAGGTACAGGTTGATGTGGGGGTCGATGAGCGAAGTGACCATAACCTTGGCCTTGTGGTGGTGGGGCGATGGGTCCAAAGCGTTGATCGTTCGGTGAAGGAGTTGCAACACGTGTTTCTTCGAGCTTCGCTAATCTCTCGTTATTGTCATTCAGGATCTCGCGGGTAGCTTGGCTCTCCTGGGCTAAATTACCTATTTATCGTGCTAGCTCAGCGATTTGCTTAAGGAGTTCGGGATCTGTGTTGCCTGACATGCTGGACTTACTAGTTGACTCACTTGACTCCCAATCGATAGGGTAAACCTGTACGAGTGGGCATGCACTACAGCTAAAAATATGAAATGTGTGTACTAACAGCTAATGTGATGATTTTTTTTATAAAGACTCCTAACTTGGAAATAAAATAAAATTCCTAACCTAGAACCACGCTCTGATACCAAAAATGATGTGAAACAATGTATATGCAGGTGCAAGATCAGCGACAATAATGCTTCACCAAATCAGCGATCGATCTAAGCAGGAAGTTCAAGAATAAATGAAGCGAACGATGGTTTTTAAGCAAAAGTTGCAATGTACTAAGTTTGAACCTTTGTAAAATTATTGCGATAAATAATGTAATGATTCGTTCTCTTAATACAGTTCAATTTGTAATATTTAGATAAACAGAATTACTCAGCAACAGATTCACTCACTCACTAATCAAACTGAATACAACATAGTCGCAATTGATACTAAGATTGATAATAACATGCACGTAATAGCATTTTCGAAAATACTTGGGCGTAAGAAAATTAAACCTTCGTCGGGTTGGACTGGTTCGACGGGAGGATCCTCTGGAGGTGGTGTAATAACTCCGAATTTGAGTGGCGGGAGTTCTCCTCCGAGAGCTACGTAATTGGGATGAAGCGGCGTGTTAATAACTCCGAATTTGAGTGGCGGGAGTTCTCCTCCGAGAGCTACGTAATTGGGATGAAGCGGCGTGTCTGGATGAAAACGTCGGTGCCAAGAACTAATTCCTAAGTGACTCTCTATGCTGTCGACGATCTGATGAGTCACACGCTCGACGTACTCGGGTACGCTCTCGAATGACCGATAATCGAACCACGGGGAAAGCTGCAAATCAACAATACCAGTCTTTTGGTCAAACACAAGATCGTTGTCTTCAACGTCAAGATCAGCCATACACCAACAAACTGCGGAGTTGTGATTCGGAACAGTGCAAATTAGGTCTGGGTCAGGACCTGGTTCAACTGAACCGGGTCGAGTCTGAACCAAAATAAACCACCCAAATGAAATCAGATGGTCTGAGCAAATAGATCAGATCCAAATATAAAGGACTGGGTCTGTTCATGCCCTAGACCCAAAAACCCGTTCAGCTCAACTCCAATCTGAGGAGAAGCGTGCGCTGGCGGCTCGAGGACGAGGAACGACGGCGATCTTCGTCGAGTAGGGCGACGACGGGCCGGATCTGGGACGCGGTAGAGGTCGGGGCACTGTCGGAGGTGGAGGAAGTGGGGGAGTTCGACGGGCGGTTGTCGAGCGGTGGAGCTAGAGGTCGTCGATTAGGATTCAGGGGCTGCGATGGAGATGCAGGCGGCAGGATGAGGCGAATGACGTCGGTGACTGAGGCGGCGATGGAGCTGCTGCGTACATGCGGTTGAACGTCAGCGAGCGTAGGGTTATAAGGGGCGTGGGTGTTCGGGAGTGACGAAGGGCGGCGACTGCTTGAACGGAAGAAGGAACAGGGGGAGCGATCTTAGGGTTTCACACCCACGTTTCACACGTTCAAACACAGGTACTCGCAACTAATTTTCAAATAATCTTCATTGTTTTAATTCTGATTACAACAAGGTTTATATAGAGAATATTACAGAATTTCAAATCTCAATCAAATCTCTTTCAACCATCTAATAACAAACTAAATAACTAACACAATTCTAATATGAAATCAACTATTAACTGAAAAAATAACTAAAAAAAATCTAAATATCAAAACCATATCCCTGCGATCTGATGCACGGCTGAAATATGTCGTCTTCTATGCTGATAAACACGGCGAAAGTCCCGTGTACGTGCCTGGATGTCCTCATCATCCCCACAACCTAATTATACAATGTATGCAAATACAATAAGCTCAATGGTTGTGTGTACAAAGAGAAATAAATCAAAACCAAACACAATTATGAAATCTAGCTTAATAAAAATGATTAACAATCGAATATATAAATGTAAAGCTAGAATTGAGTTTAAGAACACTTCTCTAAGAACAAGAAGGAGAGATTTGAAGATTGAATGCTCAAACACCAATGGATGATCTTCCTCAAGCTCTTGTGAAATTATCTCCACAAAACAAACTCACAAATGCTTAAAAGCTTTTTAAACAAACTTAAATCAAAACTCAACCCCTTGTTAAAATACTCTTAAATTAGTTTAAAATATTTCTCTTTAGTATTTAGAACTGAGGATATGTGGGGGTATTTATAGGAATCCCAAAGCCAAGAGAAAACAAGGCAAAAAGACCAAAAACCCAAAAACAGTAGTCTGGAAATGTAGCCGTTACAGTGTTATGAGTCGACTCAGTACTGTTCATGAGTCGGCTCATAAGTAGCCGTTACAGTCTAAAAACCAACTTATGGATCGACTCATAAAATTCATGAGTCTACTCATCATGCATGGGTCGACTCAGCAGAAACAAAACACACTTTCCAGCACAGTTTATGAGTCGACTTACGACAGACATGAGTCGACTCAACCTGTCTGGGTCGACTCATGATGTTATAAGTCGACTCGACAGAAACAAAATATAAACTACACAACAGTTTATAAGTCGACTCAACACTGTTCATGAGTCGACTCAAGACATGCACACTGTCTATTTTAAACAGAAATCTGATTTTTAAACCTCTTTTAAAAATAGCAAATAAAATCAAAAAATGTAAAACTTTGGGAAATGATTATAAACATGATAATAAACATGCTGTAAAAACTAGTTTTCAAAAAGGACATCCCAAATAAAAAATATCATCATTTTGTAAAATAGTTCAAAACATGAAAATGTAAACACATGAGTTTTGATATTTTAGCTTAACTATGTTTTAAAATATTACAAAATGATTTTGTAGACTTAATAAAAGATGTATATGATTATTGTTAAGTCCAAAAACTGAGAATATAATATTTTCACAAAATTACATATTTTGCAAACTTTTCAAAAACAATAAATATGATTTCATTGAACTAAATAAAATTGATATTGATAAAATCATATATATGCATATAAGTATGAAATAAGAAATGTATTTTCAATTATATTCAATTGTTTCATATTAAAACTTAAAAACTATTAAACCAAAACATGTATATATATATATAATTGTATATATATAAGAAACCAAAACTTATATGTGTGTAAGTGATTGAGCTTAAAGTATCAACACACATAATATAAACCTAAACTAAATATGCCCAAGCTATGATATTGATCTTCAATAAGCTCTTCTTGGTAAACTTGCGGATGAAGCTTGAACTTGGATCTTCAACTTGAATTGCATAGCTTCACTCTACTATTTCCGCCAACCTTCATTTGATATGATCGTTATGACGCAATTCCATCCAACCTCCAACATGTTATTTGTCTATAATAAATAAAAATACACAAATACTAGACAAAAAATATTAGTGATAAATTATTTGTTAAACATCATCAAAACAAAGAGGCTAACATTTTTTTCATAAAGTCCACCAAGACATGTCTGGAGAAGTCAACGATGAAGCTTACTATATAGCTGCATCCACATATTGATGGTTGTTTGACTAGCTCAAACATGTCTGAATGAATTAGTTCCAATAGTTCTTTCACTCTATTCTTGAACTCCTTATAGGGTAGTTGATGTGCATGGGGTAGCTGATGTATTTTGCTATATTGACATCTAGTACAAATGTTGTCTCTGCAACTCTCTATATGAGGAAGACTCTTGAACATAAACTATTTCATCATTATCTTAAGCTTGTGGTAGCTGACATGTCCTAGTGTTGCGCATCTGTTGTCTCATTCTTTCGTGTCTTCTCCATGTATGCTTCTTCTACTGAAATTATGTAGGTGGCCTCCAGTCTTCGACCTTCCATGATAAGGTTTTAAATATCGGTTATCGGAGATTTATCAGACAGTCAAAATCCTTACTAGATAGAGAAAATCGGGGATATATCGGGGATAAGTAGTATTTATCGGAGTGATATACTGGATGGTGTATATATATAATATAATAACCAAAAAATGTAATTTAACCATGCTTAATAAAATATAAACATACCAAAATGTAAATAATCATGTTTAGAAGAGGCTCGGAGGTGAGCCTTGAGGTCGAGGAGGCGAGCGACGTCAACAGAGGTGAGCTCCGAGGTCAGGGAGACAATCGACGTCAGGGGAGTTCAGCTGTGAGGTCGGGGAGGCGAGCGACGTCAGCGAAGGTGAGCTTTAAGGTCGGGGAGGCGAGTGACATCGGCGGAGGTGAGCTTTGAGGTCGGGAAGGCGAGCAACGTCAGTGGACGTAAGCTTCGAGGTTGGGGAGGCGAGCGGCGAGATCAACGAAGTTAGAGGGGAACATAGATCTTGAGCTCGATGGAGTTCGAAGAGGCTCGGATGCTTGGAGAACAGCCGCATAAAGAGGGAGAGATATTCACGAAGGATTAGGGCTGAACTTGAGGCTCGGATGCTTGGAGAACAGCCGCATAAAGAGGGAGAGATATTCACGAAGGATTAGGGCTGAACTTGAAGTTAGAAACTTCATTTTATTGTCAAAAGCAGGTCGGGTCGGATTTAAGAACTCACTAAGTAATAGCCCATTACCCAACAGTTCAACTCAAAACTCATGCTGATAAAGTCGATATTTTTAGCCTCCTTTATCAGCCGATAAGTGCCTTTATCGCCGATAACTCGCCGATAAACCCATAAAAATGATAACCGATTAAAAATCCTACTTATTCTAGCAGAAAGCTTCCAAATCCGATAACTCAGCGATAATATCGGATTATCGGCCGATATTTAAAACCATGTTCCATGATCGGAGTACGGGAGTGCCTTAAATTTCAATACACCTTTACATCTTTAGGACTGAATACTATGTAATTGCTGGAGCTTGTCGGTTAAGACACTGACAACGGGTTCTTCATTCTAGAGATGCAATAGACATTTTGTAGTTGCACTTGATTAGGGCTGAAACGGGGCGTAATTTTGTGTTACTAATGTGAGTAAGGCTATCCAGACTTGTTTGTGATCATAACAACTCTTCCTCCTTTATACGTAGGCATGGTTTGTAGTTTCTCCTAATCGCCTGTTATGTGGTTATCCTAGTTGATGACTTACAAGTTTATAGCTGTAAATGCCTTCTCATCTGACTGGATGAGGACATCTCTCATGTCGAGATACTCCTCTTCTTGTGTCAAGCCAACAAGCTTGGTTGTAGCGAATGATGCTTGGGCATCCCACTCTTCATTATCATCCGCATCTCGGTGTCCTTTAGACATTACCATGTTTCCTTGTGCTGTATTGTTCTTTGATCGGTAATCTTGAACAAAGTGATCCTTCTTTCCACAGTTGAAGCACTCATCACTTTATTGTGCCCTTTGGTCATCTTTTTCACTACGATATTGAGCTCCCCATGAGCGAGAGCTCCCTCGCTACCCCATGGTGGGCGCTAGCAATCTCGAGCAAAGTGAACATTCGTTTTACTTTTGAAGCACTCATCACTTTATCGTGCCTTTTAGTCATCTCTTCTGCTGAGCTACCCCTGAGTGAGAGCACCCTTCCTGCTCACAAAACTTTCCTTCAACTTTATTATTACCATATCTATTTCTATAACTTCTTCTTTTACTGGTGAAGTGTACTGTGTACATTCTCCTCATTATTACTTTTTAAGGATACTCGCAATTTGTTTCAAGAGAGCTTCTTGGTCTGCCAGTATATTCTCTAATTCATCTAGAGAAGGTTGAACCAGCCAACCTTGTATTACCATGATAAACCTAGTATACTCCGGTTTTAAACCATTACATATAATCCTTATCATTCTATCTTCATCCATTTTAGTAGTAGCATCTAATTGCTCTATTTCACGGCACAAGTTTCTAACTTTCAAAAAATAGTCGTCGATAGATTGTGTGCCATGTGATGTAATCATAAGCTCTCTCTCAAGAAGCTGAAGGCATGCATCATCTTCCTTCAAGAAGAGGGTAGCAAGCGCGTTCCATCCTTGTTTTGGTATCTCTGCATCATCAATATGTGAAAGTAGGCGCTTGTATCGTAGTTTGAATCACGAACAAGGCTTCCCTTGCCTTTATAATTCACTTCTTCATTTCCTGCACACTCTTTGTCGGTGGTGAGGCATCGTCACCATCAACGATATCCTATAAGTCTTGACCTCTGAGATTGGACTTAACACACATTGCCAATCTTGATAATTGTACTCGTTGAGCTTCTCCCTGCTGCCAGGAGTGCTGATTTGATCTGACACCATGACTTGTTCTCCTTCACATACTAAGTAAGCATAGTCCTAGATACACGAGCTTCACAATCCTGAATGTTAGAAATTAATTAGAAATCTAAACTTTAGGATCTATATGAAAAAGAACTTTTAGCGAAGAACAAACAATCAACTAAAGAAAACTAGCATGCAATCATAGAAAGAACAACGAGAATTACGTGTTTCGATAATGTACCTACATCCATGGGAGAAGAGGGAGAGATCTTTGTTATCTTTAAAGAATACATTCTCACTGTTGTCTTGTAAATTCTCACAAGAGTACTTGCTCTTTTTTTCTCTATTTTTTCTTAATACCTTCATAATGAACCTCTCAAGAGTATTTATGGATTTCTTTTTGTCCTAGTTCATGTAGGATTCCTTTGATGAATTCTAATCTCCATAGAACTTTTTCTCATGATGTCCTTTTCAAATCCTACTTTTCATAGGATTCCTTTATCATGATGTATTCAAATCCTAGTTCTCTTCCAATTAAAATTCAATTCTAATTGTAATATTTCTTTTTGGTCAAAGTAAAACTTTCAACCTTAAGCAAATTGGGATTGTCCCAATGCGAGCCATATTCAACACCGGATTGTGCACGACCAAAGATCACTCTCAAACATCGTTTCGAACACAGTCCCTGATCGACTGGCACAATCTAAACACAGGTCCTAACTGCCTGCTCTGTACCAAATTGTTAGATTTTGTAGAGGACAACTCTCTTCACAAAGGGAGCTTTTATTAATAGAATACTAAATATTATAATACTCACTCTTACAAGCATATCTCACTACCACACAACTCTCTTATTTTGGTGGACATTCACTCAAGCTCACTTCTTGCTCGGTTGCTTAAATGAGACCCCACGACTCCTGTCTATAGTTGCCCAAGAGTGCTAGGAAGTGTGTAGACAAGTGAATCCTAGCCATACGCATGTTGGAAGCATCTAGAACAATGAATATGATCCATGCACTTGCATGTCTCTAGAAATTTCTTGATAGAACTTTGTAGGATAATTGCTCCAGAGAATTCTAGAGCATTATTCTAAATATTTCAAAGTTCGTGGGGATTTTCAACAATTGTGACATAGTTAAGTTTTCTATTTGTGATGGGATATCATAGTTAATTCCTTTTTTTTTTGATGGAATAACAAAGTTAAATTTTATCTATTCATTTTCCTGTTCTTGTTTAGTTTAAGAATTGAACATGGTACAGCACAATCAAATCTTATCTCCCTACATTGTTCTACTTCACATTTATAATTAAACATGTGACTGTCCAAAGTTAATAGTTAACTTGGTTAAGTCTTTCTTTGCAGGGTCCTGATTTTGAGCTCTTAAAACGTTGATCACTCGATTAACAGAAATTACAACAATTTGCAAACATCCCATAAATGAGTGAACTTGATGTAATGATAACTAAGAATTTTGTGTACAGTAAGAGTGTAATAACTATTTTGTAAATAAAAAAATTCTTCCTAAAAGAACACATTTAACATCTGAGTTCTTACTATAAGATGTCCTAACTAAAAATTTTTAAGAAGTCAAATGGTAGAGAAAACACAGAAATGTTAACTTGGCTATTTGGGGAATGAGAATATCAGCAAAGAAAATACCAAACTTTTCGAAAGTACAATATGTACTAGCCAGGTGGCCTTGAGAAACTCTCTTGCAAGAGTATTTGACCATAATAACCTAATAGAATACTTGTTAATGGCAGGCTTTCACAGATGAACACAAGCTTACTTGTTTCATATTTGCACTCACTGTTCAGTACTGACTCCTACTCTTTGTCTATCACCTCAGATATATATCATAAAAGCAATCCCTGAAGAATCAAGTTATTCAAACAAAAAAGAATCTACTGAAAGCACCGCTGCATTGGAGTCTATTACAGAGGAAGATCTGCCTTCTTCACAGGAGCAGACTCTGAAAACTAGATCAAAGAAGCAAGCACAAAGAGCTGGATCCAAGAAGCAAGCACAACAGCCAAAAAAACGTAAGCATAAATGTTAGTACTTATAATTAAAACATATTATAAAGCCAAGCTATATGTTAGCTTAAAATTGTAAGGCCATTTTGTATGTTTTCTGCCGGCCTTTTAACTTTGGTGCCAATTTACTGGCACCTATTAATGATGTTCAATATTGTAAGGTTTCTATCGGTTACTTTGCAGGAGTGCATTCATGTCAGTTGCATCTATGAATTGTAGCTATGGCTGGGGTTGTGCGAATTGTAATATATTGTAGTTGGCTTTAAAGCTGCTGGCATTTTTCATGTCTGCAACTTCTAACCTTCAGGCGCATTTGCCTTCGATTTATGAGCAATTTAGATCTTAATGACAGTTTATCCTAAATTTCTGGTAGCCTTAATTTTGAGTTTTCACACACAGGGACGTCAATTTGTGTCTTATTTTTATCAGAGCAGATTCTACTTGGTTTACTTGATGAGTACATGATTCCCATGCTCTCCTTTGTGCTCAGAAACTCATTCGGTTTAACTATTTTGTTGGATCTACTCAGTGAATCCAATTTCTTTGCCTGCTGTATATTGTTTAATTTTGTTTCAGGACTTGAAAAAGAGAGACTTTTACGTTATCTTGCCTGGATCTCATCTCTCGATGCATTTTCTGGAAACATTCTTTGACATGTAAACAAGATGTTCAAGTTTGTTATTCATACAAGTTGGTAGTCGATGTGGATTGTTTTGCTTACCCTTAATGAGATACGAGTAACAAAACCGAGTTATTTGTGGCTTTTTGATGCGAATGACATCTTAAACAGGGTTGTACATGTATTACTGTCTGTAATTTGTACAGCTTTGCTATCATAGATAACATCACGATCGAATGTATTTACTTGGATATTTACTGATTTTGTTTGATTTTGTTATTACTATATATTTAAGAAAACTGTTGAGCTTATTCTTGGACTTAGAATGTTC